>NC_091586.1:2145583-2155583 GCF_042767895.1 Penaeus vannamei
AATTGATATGAAAAGATTTACATGTGAAAATCAATCTCGCAAGACTGGTAATGACGGAGAAATACAAAAATTATTAAATCAGGAGTAGTAATCAATCTGTTTTGGATGTTCCCTCTGTGTTCCTGAGACAGGGATACCAGTAATCTGTTCTTCCTTTACTGCAGTATCAATACAATCTATTTTAGTGCCTATTTTTTTCAACTTTGTTTTCATAAGGTGCAAGTATCAACTAGCCTTAAAAGTGCTAAACTTGATCAATAGCTATTGCCCAAGCTAAGTATTCAACTTTAAATCTTACTTTTAAAGAAGCTTAATTTTTGTGCATCTTAAAATAAAAATATCTACAATTTCTTTAACAAATTCCCAAGTACTTTTCAAACAAACCCACACCAAATAATGCAAGTGTACTATCAGTAAATGCATCTCTAACCTTCTCCAGCCTCCCTGCCTCAAGAAACAGCTGAAGCTGGCTGTCCGACCTGGCTCCCACCCTGGCCACCTCCCCCGCCAATCTGGGGTTTCCGCGGGTCCCTCTTGGGGACGTTAGGTGACGCTTGGCTTTGGGAGTCTTCTTACTGGATGGTCTGACAGGTTCACCTGTAGGATCCAACTCCAAGTCTCCTGTCAAGGGCTTGTCTGGAGTTCCAGTACAGTTAGAGGACTTGTTTGTCTTAGCAGAAGTCTTGGAGTTGTCGTCCATCTCAGGTGCTCCAGTCAGGACACCATCAGGAACTCCACATGGTTGGTCAGCCGAGTTGAAGTGCTTGTTACTTTTGTTGTCACTGTCTTGTGTTTTATCAAATCGTTTCTGTGAAAGGCTCTGAGCCAAATTCACATGCTTATTTCCATCAATTTCTTTTATTTCTAATGTACCCTGGGTACTACTCCGAGCAAAAGACACACTCTGGGCCTGTCTGTTAGAACTAACAGAAATTTCAGGCTGTGATCCGTACTGTCCAGTATTCTTTTTTATCATCACATCATGACCACCTACATTAGCCTGTAAGGTCTTTGGTGAGCAAGGAGTGACTTGCTTGGAACCCAAGTACATAGAGGAGTCTACCCTATGGAGAAGAGGAGGTACTGCTGCTGGTTCCCCTAGATTTATTAGTGGTTTCCCTGCTTCTTGTGATCCTGTATTACTGTGTATTGGTAACTGGGGACTAGACTGGGAAATAGCACTTCTTGGGGCGTCTCCACCATGCTCATTATCTGAGGTAACCAAAAAGGAGGTTTCTATTACCCTTCCTCCAATCCGTGCCTCCAGAAGCTCTTGTTTTCGAGGATCCAGGACACTGAAGTGATCCATCTTAACACCTGTCACCGCTCCTGGAATGAGGAATAACAATGAGAACATGTGGATTACAAAATAAGTCACAGTATCAGTAAAAGTAACAGTAACAGTAATGGTAATGATAATGATTATAATGATAATAATAATAATAATAATAATAATAATAATAATAATAATAATAATAATAATAACACTAATAATAATATCAATAATAATAATAATAATAATAAAAATAACAGTAATAATGACATCAGTAGTAATAGTAAGAGTAATAGTAATGGAAATCGTAAAGCTAATGTAACAATAACAATAACAACAATAACAATAACCGAATAATAAAATTTCCCGGAAACAAATATGAAGTAGTATTAACTTCCATCAAATGCAGTATCATCATAAGCACAAACAGATCAACATGTAATTCAGTTATCTACTCGAAGTTCCATTAAATATTAGGTCAAGAGAATTAGAACTAAATTGACGTCTAAATTATCTTACTAAACCTTTTCATCTTTGCATTGTTACGGAAAACAAGAAGCACAACACAACAGAAATTGTTTACATTTTATTTACGTTAACTACAGTGTCATTTTTGTGAAATAACTTGTGGACTGCAATGACTTATAAATCAACAATTCTATTACGCACACATTTGCTGTCTGAAAAAAATAAACATGCACACATTTCTTAGCCTAGCACAGGAAGTAACAAAATGGATGCATTTCCCTCTCTTCAAATATCAATAATACTATTCACACACCAAAATAAATAATGCCGGTTCGGTAAATAAAGCTCAAATCCCTTCAACATTCGATTTTTTCATAACTTGTGACAGTATCCAAGATCGTTTGTGCACTTCATGTGAAAACATGACCGGCAGTCTGAAACATTTGCCATGATAGGTTGCAAATCTTCAAGCTTTATTACGAAAAATAAATCACTAATCGCAGCTACAATATAAAACAGATCTTAATTAATTAGAATGACATATCACGGACACTCTGAGATAAGGCAGGTAGGCTGGGAGAGGAAAAACCTGAAGGAATGTTCCACCCCAAAACATGAAATCTTGTTCTTCATCAGAGAGAACAGAACAAATTTTCTGGGAGTTTAACCACATCATCAACTTATTCACTGAAATTAGAGGATTCCTCTCTTCCATTATGAGACGTGATCTTAGAAATAAAAAAAAAATATGAGCCTGAGAACCTTCAGAGATCAGGGCCATTAATCACTCTCCTTTCCCAGTGCAAAAGGACAGGTTTTCCATTGAAACCAAGGAGCTCGTGCCATTTTTCCGCATTTCCTCACGTCCTGGGACTTGTTACTCCCTGGCAGGCAGGAGGGAAGGAGGCGCAAAATCCCCCAAGAACCAAATAATAAATAATAAACAGAAGTAATCCCGGGGCAGCCCCACACACACACCTCCATTACGCCACGCAGAGGCCTTCCCTCGCCACCTATTTGGTTCCAGAATTCCATTTTCCCGAGGCATTTCCACGCTTTGCACCTCACCGAGACACACTCACGTCCTCGAGGCTGCCATGAGGGCGATCCCCGCAAGGATTCGACCCGGGACAAGGCATAAGGAGCAGCTTTTCCACCTCGGAGATAAAGCTCGGGGAGACCGAGTGTTTACGAAGGGCCTTTCCTTTGGCCATCGATTCGGCCCTTTTTTCCTCCTTTTTCCACTTACCCAGAGACATTTCGGCGTGTTCCCTACGTAGTCCATAACTTCATAGTAGCACGTCCCGATATGAAGTTGGAATTGGCACAAAGCTCCTTCGCACTCATAGAAAATCGATGAAAATTGCAAAATGTTCCTCACTCCTTCGTCAACAATGAGGGGGATGAGGCGCGTCCGCCGGCAAAGCCCACGCGTAGAAAATGGGAATATCCCCCTATTTTTCTCTCTTTTTTCTCTATTTTGGGCCCATTTTCACACTCACGACACTCTCACGGCCACAACGAGTGCATAATAAGTGTGGAAAATGCCAGCAAAACGGCAGACGATTATGACAGCGAATAATAACGTGTTCAAGAGCGTGTTTTAGAGAATGTCCACCTGGAGCACAGACTTTTTCTTTATTTTTCACTTATTCGCCTTTTATTTCTCGCTACTCCTTGCTATGCGCATTCCCAGGCCATGGTTTCATTCAGATAAATATATAACTAAGGACATATGTACTATTAGGCGTTTCTTTCAAGACAGAACAACTGGAAACTCAACAAAGAACATTTTGGAGCATTTCATATTACTCCATAACGTGTAAAATATCATGTTAAACTATATATGCTTAACCTACAGATTTTTTCCGGATTACATTACCATGAAATAATAATGCTGGTGTTTCTATTGACTTAATTATCAAGATGATATATAATTTAGGTATGTATTTCGACGAATTTGCCATGACGTTTCAATATTCTCTTGCGAGTAACACGTAAGTAATGTAAGTAGGTAGGCATGAATGCAGGTAGATAAAAGTAAGAATTAATGTAATATTTATATTTTTAAGTGGCACAGCTAATGTATATTATAAGTATTGATGAATAAAATGGACATAATTATTTGTAATACTTTGTTATAGGCAATGGGGAGTACAGTGAAGGTGGTTACATATATGGAAGGATATGGTGCATGTAATTGCAAGAATTAATGAGTATAGTGCATACAGTGCATAGCACGTATAGTGAATATACAGTAGATATTTTTACATGTTCAAATTAGTACTGTGCATGTACTTTTGAGTAATAATGAGTATAGTGCATGTATCAACGCCCATGTTTGATTTCCTGTGTTCAATGATTACACCTGATCGTGTAATTTATGAATCACTGCACTGTACTCAATGTAAGTAAGTGAAAATATGCAGAAAAGTAGTATTCACTGCTCGGATCGTACGAGTACAGTGTAAATATCAGGTGAGTTAGTGTCAGCGAGCCTAGCCGGAGATTTGGACGAGCAGAATGATTAGATATATGTAGGTGAAGGCAGAGGAACCAACATGGCAGACAGCAGGAGACAAGCATCAAGGGTCTGACTGGCTTGACTAGGGGAAGGAGGGAGGGGGGGAGGAGGTGGGGGGGTTGACCGTTTGTCTTGGAAATATGGTGGCTGCCACATACGGAAAAATGTACACATATACGTCAGCAGCGTGGTTGTTTTATTTCCCCACGTGGCTCCCCCTCGAAACAAATAGATGTCTGGTGCAGCAGGATTCGTGGACAAGGTGAGATTCAACATGGCGGTGAGGGAGGGCGGAGGGGAAGGAGGGAGGGAGGGAGGGAGGCCGGTGGAAGGGAGGAGGAGGGAGGGAGGCCGGGGAAGGGAAGGGACCGGGGGTAGAGGAGCGGGGAGGGGAGGGGGGGAGGGCGAGGTAGAGAGAGCGGACACTAGTATCCCGCAGCGGTCGGTATAGGGAGGTGGCCGCTCGCGCCAGTGGCCGCTCCGTGGCGGGTGCGTCCTCCCTCCCTCCCTCTCTCGCGCTCCACACTTTTACTTCTATTTGTCCATCGCCGGAGCTTTTCCGTCACGGGCATTCTAAGACGAAAAGCCATGCACGGGCAGGTAGACCAGGAAGATGCCATGCAGCCTGGCCGAGGCCCCCCGAGGGCGAGGCTCACCTCCGTCCCGCCAATAAGCAGAATCTGGCAACGGAGGCGCAAGGAGGAGACCTGTGAAAATGGCGAAGAGAGCAGGAACGGCGATACGTACACACACATACACACACACACGCACATCAAAGCACATATGCACTCCATGACACGGCCTCACGCCACCATACTTTCCTGCATGGGGTGGGGGGGGGGGAGAGGTTTTTTTTTTATCTATCACATGTCTATCGAAGCTGATACGTGCAGATGTGTACAAGTCGCCGAAGCTACCAGACTTTACGAGTTCCTTATAGAGTGGAACAGACAGACAGAGAATATTCATAATAAATAATCTTGCGCATGTGTAGTTCACTCAATATTGTTAATGAGACTTCCATGAATATTACGTAACGATTATCATTAATTCATCATAATTTAGCGAGACTAATAAGAAATAAACTACAATTAATAACATCAAACAATAATAATGATGTTGATAATAATGATGATGATTTATTAATGATACGGATAATTATTTACACCTTGATAACGACGATAATTGAAATAATTATAATGACTAATAGTCCAATAAATCACAATGATGATGATGACTATGACGATGATGATAATAATAATAATATAATAATAATAATGATAGCAATAATGATAATAAAAGCAATAATAAGAATAATTTTATAGTAATCATAATGATAATAACGATGATGTCAACAGCAACAACAACAATAATAATAATGAAAATAAGAACATAGTGATAATAATGATGATGGTATTAAAAACAACAACAACAACAATAATAATTATAATCATTAACAGTTGTAGCATCATCATTATCATTATTATTACTAATATCATTATCATTAGTATTCTTCTTCTCTTCATACTTCCTATTATCATTATTATTACAATGATGATGATAAAAATATCAATATTGATAATGATTTAATATAAAAAATGATAATGATAGCAATAATAATAATAATAATAACAATATAATAATACTAATACTACTACTACTACTACTACTACTAATAATAATAATTACAATAATGAAATCTATAATATAATAATAATAATGCTGATGATAATATCGAAAATATCATCATTATTATTATAATTGGTAATAGTAGTATCATTATCAATATTATAACATTAATTATAATAATAATAATAAAAAGTAATGCCAACAATAGCAATAATAATGATAATAATAATAATAATAATAATAATAATAATAATAATAATAATAATAATAATGATAATGAAAATATTAATTATAATAATAATATCAATAATCAAAATAATAATAACAAAAACAATAATGACGATGATTGTGATGATGATGATGATGATGATAACAATAATAATGATGATGATGTGATGATGATGATGATGATAACAATAATGATGATGTGATGATGATGATGATAACAACAACAACAACAAAAATAATAATAATTATTATAATGAATAGTAATAAAAATGATGATGATCAAAATAATAATAATAATACCAATAATATTAAAGATAATAATAATAAGGATAATGATGATAACGCAAATAATGACATACAAATAAAAATGATAACAAAGATAGTGATGACACTGAATATAATAATATCATATCACTGATTCAATTAATAAAAAAAATCAATATCAAAATATCCTAATGATAAGTGATAAACCAAAAAATAGTGATAATCATAATATTAATGATTAGGAGCACGGTTAATTACAACTGTAAATGGTAATTAGTCTTGTAAATAAACCTAATGAAATACTTGGATTATCAACCATGATCATTTACAAAATAATAAATTAATACATATCTCTAAGGGAAATATTAATAACAATAAGATTATGAATAGTATTCTATTAAAACTATTAATGTTGTCAATAATAGTCACCATTACTACTGTCACTATTGCTAATGCCGTATCACTAATTTTCTTAAATTCATTATCCTGATAATAATTACTTTGTCATAATTATTGTCATTGTCGTTAATCTTGCGCTTACAATAATGTTGCTAATTAATATCCCATTATTACAATCATGGTTGTCATTCATACCATGAATGCTATAATTATCAATAATACAACCAATTTGTCATCAGTTTCATAAATACTATCATTATATCATAATACTCATCACTATGTTACCGTCATGACGTCATTTCTGACATTTAATCAATTTAATGACGTCATAATCGCTATTTCTATCACCATTAATAATCATAATCATCATTATCATTATCAATTAAAATAATCATAATCATCATCACCATTATCAATCTTATCATCATCATCATCATTATCATTATCAATTAAAATAATCATAATCATCATTATCATTATCAATCTTATCATCATCATCATCACCATTATCATTATCAATTAAAATAATCATAATCATCATTATCATTATCATCATCACCGTCATCCATATATCAATTAAAACAATCATAATAATCATTATAATTATCATCATCACCATTATCATTATCAATCAAAATAATCATAATCATCACTATCATTATCAATCTTATCATTATCATCATCACCATCATCAATATATCTATTAAAACAATCTTAATAATCATTATAATTATTATCATCACCATTATCATTATCAATTAAATAATCATAATCATCATTATCATTACAATCTTATCATTATCATCATCACCGTCATCCATATATCAATTAAAACAATCATAATAATCATCATAATTATCATCATCACCATTATCATTATCAATTAAAATAATCATAATCATCATTATCAATCTTATCATTATCATCATCACCGTCATCAATATATCTATCAAAACAATCATAATAATCATTATAATTATCATCATCACCATTATCATTATCAATTAAAATAATCATAATCATCATTATCATTATCAATTAAAATTATCATAATCATTATCACCGTCATCAATATATCAATTAAAACAATCATAATAATCATCATAATTATCATTATCACCATTATCATTATCAATTAAAATAATCATGATCACCATTATCATTATCAATTAAAATAATCATAATCAGCATTGTCATTATCAATTAAAATAATCATAATCATCATTATCATTACAATCTTATCATTATCATCATCACCATCATCAATATATCAATTAAAACAATCATAATAATCATTATAGTTATCATTACCATTATCATTATCAATCAAAATAATCATAATCATCATTATCATTACAATCTTATCATTATCATCATCACCGTCATCAATATATCTATTAAAACAATCATAATAATCATTATAATTATCATGATCATCATCACCATTATCATTATCAATCAAAATTATCATAATCACCATTATCATTATCAATTAAAATAATCATAATCATCACTATCATCATCATCGTTTTCATATCGTAAAAAATTACTGGCGGTGATGTTGCTCTCATTTCTTCTCCATTTTCCTTCTTTTCTCACAGAAAACGAGAGAGAGAGAGTGAGAGAGTGAGAGAGAGAGAACAGAGAACAGAGAACAGAGAACGAGAGAGAGAGAGAGAGAGAGAGAGAGAGAGAGAGAGAGAGAGAGAGAGAGAGAGAGAGAGAGAGAGAGAGAGAGAGAGAGAGAAACAGAATGAGAGACAGAGAGAAACAGAGCGAGCGAGAGATAACGTGCTTGCTTGTGGCGAACAGCTGTTTTGTTCCAACTGCGTTTTACTCACTTCTTACTCATTCTCGCCCTCTTATTGTTTCTTTGTCTGTCTGTCTTCCCCGTTTTCTTTCTTTTCTCACACGCCTCCCTTACTCCCAATCCCTCTCTTCTCTTTATCTCTTTCCTTTCTTCCTTCCTTTCTTCCTTCCTTCTCTCTCCCTTCCCCTCTTCCCACTCTCTCCCTCATTAGCAATATCATTACTACTACTATCATAATCAGTTATTTCATCTACTCTTTTATCGCTGCTATTCTTATTATCATTATTCTGAAGATTCAAATTTAGGAATATAAGTATTCATTAATTTATATCAATGATAATAACAATAATAATGGTAATAATTATTATATTACTTTTAAGATTAATATCGCATTATTTTATTTTAAATCATCACATTAATATTATTGTTGTTATCATTTTGATTATAATCATTATCATATGAAGTATCATTTTAGTTATAATTACCATTATCTTGTCCCTTTCATTACCATTTTCATAATTACTATCATTATTACGATTGTTGTTATCAATTAGTACTATCATTACCATTATATTATCATTATCATTATTACTATTATTATTATTATTATCATCATCATCATCATCGTTATCATTTTCATTATTATTTATCATCCTTATAATCATCATCATCACCATTATTTTTACTACATATATTTTTTTTTTCTCAGTATGCACTTTCCATACACCATTTGGTAAGCCAAAGAGACTGACATGAGAATACCTTCAGCTGTGAGCGTCATGAGGTCACCCAAGCCTTCGTACAGTCATGAGATTGCCAGTCTATGACACTCATGACACACCGAGAATCAGCCATCACACGAGCTGGTCATGAGGTTGCCATGATATCAAGGGTAGGCTATGACAGTCATGGCAGTCACCCGCAGTGCATGGCGAGATCTGGCGACCACAAGGTTAGCGCCGTATATGAAGTGAGACGACCATGAGGCTGTCATGATGTGAAGCGGTCATGAGGGAAGTGCAGTGCGATATGCATAAGGTTACCTGACTACGTAATTCCTATGACGTCACCGCCATGTTGTGTCCTCATTGGCATGCCACGAGTCTCATGGCTGCGATGTGGCTGCTTGTAGAATTCGAGAAATTTCTATGGTTTTGTTGCCGGTGACGAGAAAAAAGTGAGAAAGTTGCGAGAGGGGGGGGGGGGGGGGAGGAGGAGGAGGTGGGGGAGGGAAGGGGGAGGGGGAGGGGGAGGGGGGGGGGGAGGTTGGGGAAGAGGAGGAGGAGGAGGGGCAGGAGGAGGAGGAGGAGGAGGAGGAGGGGCAGGAGGAGGGTGAGGAGGGGGAGGAGGAGGGGGGGCGGGAGCGGGGGGAGGAGGAGGGGAGGGAGGAGGAGGGGGAGGGGGG
>NC_091586.1:2160583-2165583 GCF_042767895.1 Penaeus vannamei
TCCCTCTCTCTACTCTCTCTCTCTCCCTCCTTTGCTGTCCTCGTTGGCTCCTTTGTAGTCCTCCTTAGTTCCCTCACAGTCCTTCTTGGCTTCTTCGTGGCTCCTTCTCTCTCTTCCTTTGCGTCTTCGTAGTCCTCCTTGAATCCTTCGTTTGGCTCTTTCTCAGCCCTCCCTGGGTCCTCCGCAATCCTCTCTGGGTCCTTCGCTTGGCTCCTTCTCAGCCCTCCTTGGCTCTCTCAGTTCTCCTTGGGTCCTTGGCTCCTTCTCAGTCCTCCCTGGGTCCTTGGCTCCTCCCCGGTCCTCCTTGGCTCCTCCTCAGCCCTCCTTGGCTCTCTCAGTCCTCCCTGGGTCCTTGGCTCCTCCCCAGTCCTCCTTGGCTCCTCCTCAGCCCTCCTTGGCTCTCTCAGTCCTCCCTGGGTCCTTGGCTCCTCCCCAGTCCTCCTTGGCTCCTCCTCAGCCCTCCTTGGCTCTCTCAGTCCTCCCTGGGTCCTTGGCTCCTCCCCAGTCCTCCTTGGCTCCTCCTCAGCCCTCCTTGGCTCTCTCAGTCCTCCCTGGGTCCTTGGCTCCTCCCCAGTCCTCCTTGGCTCCTCCTCAGCCCTCCTTGGCTCTCTCAGTCCTCCCTGGGTCCTGGCTCCTCCCCAGTCCTCCTTGGCTCCTCCTCAGCCCTCCTTGGCTCTCTCAGTCCCTCCCTGGGTCCTTGGCTCCTCCCCAGTCCTCCTTGGCTCCTCCTCAGCCCTCCTTGGCTCTCTCAGTCCTCCCTGGGTCCTTGGCTCCTCCCCAGTCCCTCCTTGGCTCCTCCTCAGCCCTCCTTGGCTCTCTCAGTCCTCCCTGGGTCCTTGGCTCCTCCCCAGTCCTCCTTGGCTCCTCCTCAGCCCTCCTTGGCTCTCTCAGTCCTCCCTGGGTCCTTGGCTCCTCCCCAGTCCTCCTTGGCTCCTCCTCAGCCCTCCTTGGCTCTCTCAGTCCTCCCTGGGTCCTTGGCTCCTCCCCAGTCCTCCTTGGCTCCTCCTCAGCCCTCCTTGGCTCTCTCAGTCCTCCCTGGGTCCTTGGCTCCTCCCCAGTCCTCCTTGGCTCCTCCTCAGCCCTCCTTGCTCTCAGTCCTCCCTGGGTCCTTGGCTCCTCCCCGGTCCTCCTTGGCTCCTCCTCAGCCCTCCTTGGCTCTCTCAGTCCTCCCTGGGTCCTTGGCTCCTCCCCAGTCCTCCTTGGCTCCTCCTCAGCCCTCCTTGGCTCTCTCAGTCCTCCCTGGGTCCTTGGCTCCTCCCCAGTCCTCCTTGGCTCCTCCTCAGCCCTCCTTGGCTCTCTCAGTCCTCCCTGGGTCCTTGGCTCCTCCCCAGTCCTCCTTGGCTCCTCCTCAGCCCTCCTTGGCTCTCTCAGTCCTCCCTGGGTCCTTGGCTCCTCCCCAGTCCTCATTGGCTCCCGGACTTGGCTCCCCTCAGTTCTCAGTCCTCCTTGACTCCTCCTCAGTCTTCCTCGGCTCCTTGACTTCGCTCGTCTCCCTGGGACCTCCGCTCGACCCCCCACCCCCACCCCTCCTCCACCACACCCCACCCCTCCTCCACCACACCCCCACCCCTACCCCACACCCTCAACCACCTCCTCCACCCCCTCACCCTCCTCCACCACACCCTCACCCCCACCCCCCCCTCCTCCACCACACCCGCACCCCCACCCTCCTCCACCACACCCGCACCCCCACCCCTCCTCCACCACACCCGCACTCCCACCCCCCACCCCTCCTCCACCACTCCCGCACCCCCCACCCCTACCCCACACCCGCACCCCACCCCCACCCCTCCTCCACCACACCCGCACCCCCACCCCTACCCCACCTCCACCACACCCTCACCCCCACCCCCTCCCCTCCTCCACCCCACCCGCACCCGCACCCCCACCCCCACCCCTCCCACACTTCTTTATTGATGGTCTGAAATTCCTTCGCCGCCGCCACCATCGTCAACATCTGAAGTATTAGCTTCATTTCTTCTGTCTGTTTTGTTTGTCTTCATCCTCGTTCGAGATCCTTCCCTTAGGACTCCGTTTTCGATCCTTCGTTTCGCAGCATCCTTCCCTAGGCCTACGTGTCCTTGTTATTCTCTTACCCCTTCCCTGTCTGTCTGTCTGTGTGTCTGGCTGTCTCTGTCTGTCTGTCTGTCTGCCTCTCTCTCTTTCTTTCTCTCTCTCTCTCTTTCTTTCCTTTTTTATTTCTTCTCTCTCTCTCTCTCTCTCTCCCTCTCTCTCTCTCTCTCTCTCTCTCTGTCTCTCTCTCTCTCTCTCTCCCCCTCCTTCCCTCTCCCCCTCTCTTCCCCTCCCTTCCTCCCTTTCCCCCTCACTCCCCCTCTCTCCCTCCCTCCCTTCCTCTCCCCTTCCTCCCCTCTCCCCTCTCTTCTTCCCCTCCTCTCTCTCCCCCTCCCTTCTTCCCTCCGTCATTCTCCCTGTCTCCTGTCCCGGCCCGTTGCTTTGTCTGGCTGCGCGAATCACACGAGAAACGGGGACAGAGAACACGGCAGAAGTGACACAGAAGAAAATCCGTCTCTATGGGAAGGATCTATGGGATAACATGCTAAAGGGGAGGAGAGAGAGAGAGAGAGAGGGGGGGGAGGGGAGGGGGGAGGGGAAGGAAGGAGGGAGAGGGGGGAGGGAGGGAGGGAAGGAGAGAGGGAGGGAGGGAGGGAGAGGAGGGGAGGGGATGGGAGGGGAGGGGAGGGGATGGGAGGGAAGGAGGGAGGGGAAGGGGAAGGGGAAGGGGAGGGGAGAGAGGGAGACAGACAGAAAGAGAGAGAGAGGGGAGACAGAAAGAGAGAGAGAGAGAAAAAAATAATGCATGGCAAAAGATAACACTTGGCGACAAAAAATAACAAGCAATCAATTAACAAAAAAAAAAAAAAAAAAAAGAAGAAAAAAAAAAAGAAGGAAAGAAGCCATGCAAAACCTAAAAAAAAAAAAAAAAAAAAATGTCATGCAGAACCTAACTCCTTTCCTTGCCATAACCACCGCCATAAACACGTTTTGAGGAGAGGCGGTTGCCATGCACGACCCTGCAACATTGGGCTCTTGCAACCGTCTTCGCACCAATTGCTCGGCCATTCATACGGGCGTGGGCGGCGTATCGCTAATGTGTCTAAGTCTCTCTTTTGAGATAAGGAGAGAGTGTTATCTTGAAAGTTATAATTAGATGGAGAGATCTATATTAGTTGTGTATATAATTGTAAGTGTGTGTGTGTGTGTGTGTGTGTGTGTGTGTGTGTGTGATAGAGAGGGAGGGAGGGAGGGAGAGAGGGAGAGAGAGGGAGAGAGGGAGAGAGGGAGAGAGAGAAGGAGAGAGGGAGAGAGAGAGAGAGAGAGAGAGAGAGAGAGAGAGAGAGAGAGAGAGAGAGAGAGAGAGCGTGTGTGTTTGTGCGTGTGTGAGTGTGTGTTTATGCGTATGCGTATGCGTGTGTGTGTATGTGCGTGCGTGTGTGTATGCGTGTGCCCGTGCGCATGTGCGTGCGGCGAACGAACCTGCGTAGGCGGGCGTGCATGGCTCGGCGTCCGTGGGCGGACTCGTGGGCGTGAGAGCATCTGCCTGTTCCACGCGTGCGCAAAACAGCGTTCCCTTTAACAGTCTCTAAACCCCAGGCGGAAAAGAAGCATCCCATCCGAGTCAAGACGCCATCTTGTTTGTTTGTTCGTCTGACGCCGCGCCGACCTGACCCACCGCATGGGCGTCAGGGGAAGGGGAAGGGGGGGGAGGGGGGTTGGGGACGTCCGTCGCGTTTGCTTGTGTTTGTTTGTTTGTCGCTCGTCGTTGCAGCACCATGACACGTGACCTTTGCGCTGCGCTGCTCTCTCACGCGACCTTTCAACTGCATTCGTTGCCACCCATCACTCCCGCCCGAGTCAAAACAGAACGCGTAAATCTTTCAACTTTTTTCTTTCTTTCTCCTTCAAAAGAGTTGCTCCCTTTCTACTTTCACGAGGACGGCGGTATTTTCCTGTCGTGAATTTCCACATTAAACTCGAATTTCTTTTTTTATCCTTTTCATATTTTATTCAGTAAGTTGTGTGGCGAACAAACGCACGCATTCGAACGCAAACTCGTCAACTGTTTGTTTGTGTTGAAGTCTGGTTGTCTCTGTATGGGTATATATCTTTATGAAGGTGTGTGCGTGTGTGTGTGCGTGCGTGCGTGCGTGCGTGCGTGCGTGCGTGCGTGCGTGTGTGTGTGTGTGTGTGTGTTATATTAAGGTATGTATGGCTCTATGTATGTATGTATTGGTGTATGTATATGCATGTATGTATGTATATGCATGTATGTATGTATATATGTACGCATGAATGTGTATGTAAGCATGAATGTGTGTATGTACGCATGAATGTAAGTATGTATTTATTGTATGTATGAATATATGATAATATGTATGTATATATGAATTAATGTACGCATATGTATGTATATAAGTATGCCTGTATGTATGCATCTGTGATATGTGTATGTATGCGTATGTATCAGCACGTACGTATGTATGCGTACGTATCAGCACGTACGTATGTATGCGTACGTATCAGCACGTACGTATGTATATGTATCAGCACGTACGTATGTATGTGTATGTATCAGCACGAACGTATGTATGCGTATGTATCAGCACGAACGTATGTATGCGTATGTATCAGCACGTACGTATATATGTGTATGTATCAACACGTACGTATGTATGCGTATGTATCAGCACGTACGTATGTATGTGTATGTATCAGCACGTACGTATGTATGCGTATGTATCAGCACGTACGTATGTATGCGTATGTATCAGCACGTACGTATGTATGCCTATGTATCAGCACGTACGTATGTATGTGTATGTATCAGCACATACGTATGTATGCATATCAGCACGTACGTATGTATGTGTATGTATAAGCACGTACGTATGTATGCGTATGTATCAGCACGTACGTATGTATGCGTATGTATCAGCACGTACGTATGGATGCGTATGTATCAGCACGTACGTATGTATGTG
>NC_091586.1:2170583-2175583 GCF_042767895.1 Penaeus vannamei
AACAATCCAATAAAGTAACAAGAAGGTAATTAATAACACCAATAAACAACAAACAGCTAAATTAACAACCATAATAACCCAACACCAAATAACAAACGACAAATACCCCCCCCCCCCAAAAAAAAAAAAAAAAAAAAAAAAAAGATGAACAGCAGCAAACAACAAAGGCCTCACACGGGCGTAAATATTAATAATTTATTAACAATATTCATCAAGCAAGCACCTGTTGCCTGACTGCCTGTCAATCACTTATCATTCTGTATCATTTACGCATCTTCATTACTGTGGCTGCAATTAACAAAAAAAAAAAAAAAAAAAAAAAAAAATGACACGCAAAAAAATAAAAAGTGTCATTGCGTTTGGTCTTTGCGTTGTTGTTGTTGCAGAAGGGGGAGGAGGGGGATGGGGGGGAGGAGGAGGGGTACAGGGAGGTGGGGGAGGGAGAAGGAGGAGGAGGAGGAGGAGGAGGAGGAGGAGGAGAGGAAGGAGGAGGGGAAGGAGGAGGAGGGATGAGGAGGAGGAGGGATGAGGAGGGAGGAGGAGAGTTGAGGAGGTGGTGAGTGAAGAAGGAGGAGGAGGGAGGGGAGAGGGATGAGGAGGAGGAGAAGAGAGAAGGAGGAGGAGGGGCAGGAAAAGAGGGTAGGAGGGTGAGGGTGAGGAATGAGGAGGAGGAGGGAGAGGGGGAGGAGGAGGAGGAGAGAGAAGAGGAGGGAAGGGGAGACCTCCCAACCCCGTCCACCCACCAACCCTCCTGTCATGTCTCCTCTCCCTCCTTCCCCCTCCTGCTCCTATCATCTCCTCCTCTCCTCCTCCTCCTCCTCTCCTCCTCCTCCTCCTTCTGCCCCCTCCTCCTCCTTCTCCCTCCTCCTCCTCCTCCTCCTCCTCCTCCCCTCCTCCTCCTCTCCCTCCTGCCCCTCCTCCTCCCTCCTGCTGCCCCTCCTCCTCCCTCCTCCTCCTCCTCCTCCCCCTCCTCCTCCTCCCTCGCTGCCCCTCCTCCTCCTCCTCCTCCTCCTCCCTCCTCCTCCTCCTCCCTCGCTGCCCCTCCTCCTCCTCCTCCTCCTCCTCCTCCTCCTCCCCCTCGCTGCCTCCTCCCTCCCTCCTCCTCTCCCTCCTCCCTCGCTTGCCCCTCCTCCTCCTCCTCCTCCCTCGCTGCCCCTCCTCCTCCTCCTCCCCCTCCTCTCACACGACACCTGTTTATCAACTACGTAGTACGTTTTAAATGCCGGACTCATTTCTCCATTAAACTTTCTTCCCCTTCCTTCCACCCCCCCACTTCCTCACTCTTCACCTGTTCCTCCTCATCCCCCTCTCCCCTCTCCTTCCTCATCCCTCAATTCTTTCGTTTCTTTCTCACTTATTCTTCTCGCATTTCTCCCTTTTTCCTTACCCCTAAATCATACTTTTCCAATCTCTTTCCTCGAGCATAACCTTTCCTCACCCCTCCACCCTTCCCCCCTCCCCTTTCTTCACCCTTTCCCTCTCTTTCACCCCTTCACCCTTTTCCTTTCCTTATCCCTCCACCCTTCCCCTCCTCCCCTCTTCACCCTTTCCCTCTCTTCACCCCTTCACCCTTTTCCTTTCCTTATCCCTCCACCCTTCCCTCCTCCCCTCTTCACCCTCTCCTCACCCCTTCCCCCTTCCCGTTCTTCACCCTTACCCTCTCTTCGCCCCTACACCCTTCCTCCCCCTTACCATTTTGTCCCCCTCCCCCCTCACTCCTTCCTCACTCCTCCCCTATCCTCTCCCCTCCCTCCCACACACTTCATCACCTTTACCCTCTCCCTTGCTCACCCATCGCCTGTCTTCATCCTTACCCTCTCCTCACCCCTAGCGTTACCTCACCCCTATCTCTCCTTACCCTTGCATCACCCCTCAACCATCCCACCTTCCTCCCTCTCACCCTTCTCCCTTCCTCCCTCACCTCTACATCACCCCTCTCCCTAACCCTCACCCCTAACACCACCCTACCACCCCTCTCTCACCGCTACCACCACCCTCCTCCCTCCCTTCCTCCCCTCACCCCTGCCACCACCCCTCTCCCTTCCTCCCCTCACCCCTGCCACCACCCCTACATCACCCCTCTCCCTAACCCTCACCCCTACCACCAACCCTCCCTTCCTCTCACCCCTTACCCCACCACCCTCACCCCTACCATCACCCCTCCCTCCCTCCCCCCCTCACCCCCCATCCCTCCCCTCACCCCACCCTCACCCCACCCCCCATCCCTACCACCCCTCACCCCTCCCTCCCTCCCCTACCACCGCTCCCTCCTCCCTCCCCTCACCCCTCCCATCCCCCCTCCCCCTCACCACCCCATCCCTCCCCTCCCTGACGACAGCGGCAGCCGCGGCACTGACACCGTATTCCTGACGCCTTTGCCTGCCGTGTGTCGCCCGCCTCTGTGATCAACAGGTGGGACGGCAGCGCAGGTCTTCGCATCGCCTGGGGTGGGGGTTGGGGTGGGGGGGTGGGGGGTGTGGGGGTGGGGGTGGGAGGTGGGGTGTGGTGTGGTTGTTTCTCTTTTTCCTTAAGCCCTAATAATAGTAGTAATAATAATAATAAAGATAAAGAAGAATAAGAGGAAAATATAAGAAGCGGGATAATGATGATAAACAATAATAATAAATAAATAATAATAATAATAATAATAATAATATATAAGTAAATAATAATAATAATATATAAGTAATAAAAATAATAATAATAATAATAATAATGATAATAATATATAAGTAAATAATAATAACAATAATGATAATAAATAAACTAAAATAATGATAATAAATAAACTAAAATAATGATAATAAATAAATAAAATAATGATAATAAATAACAAAATAATAAATAAATAAACAAAACTAAGAAGAATAAGACTAAAACAAGAGGAATAATAAATAATCCGAAGAACATCGATGATGCCTCCCTCCCCTTCCCCCCTCCCTCCCCCTCTGTTAAACTAGGACGCGAATAATATATTAATAATAATAATAATAATAATAATAATAATAATAATCCGAAGAATATCGATGATGCCTCCCTCCCCTTCCCCCCTCCCCCTTCCCTCCCTCCTCCCTCCCCTCCCTCCCCCCTCGGTGAAACTAGGACGCGGCAGGATTGGGTGCCACCGTGCCACTCCAGAGCACCGCGACCTCAGTGCCAACCCGGAAGTGTGCCGTGTTCGCCGCTACGGTCGGTCAGCCCGCCGCTACGTCCTTGCAGCTCCCCCGTGCTCTAGCCCCGTCTATCCTTCCTGCTATCCTTTGTTCTCGGTGGTTCTGTTTGCTTGTCTATCTAGTCCGTTCTCTATCTCTCTCTATCCTTCCTGCTATCCTTTCCTTTGTTTTCTTGTCCAGCTCGTCCGCTCTCTCTCTCTCTCTATCCTTCTTGCTATCCTTTCCTTTTTTTCCTTGTCCATTTCGTCCGCTCTCTCTTTATCCTATTCCTTCTTTCTATCCTTTGTTCTCGTTAGTTCTGTTTTCTTGTCTATCTCGTCCGCTCTCTCTCTCTCTCTCTATCCTTCTTGCTATCCTTTGTTCTCGGTGGTTCTGTTTTCTTGTCCAGCTCGTCCGCTCTCTCTCTCTCTCTCTCTCTATCCTTCTTGCTATCCTTTGCTCTGTTTTCTTGTCCATCTCGTCCGCTCTCTCTCTCTCTCTCTCTATCCTTCTTGCTATCCTTTGTTCTCGTTGGCTCTGTTTCCTTGTCTATCTCGCCCGTCCTCTCTATCTATCCTTTGCTCTCGTTGGTTCTGTTTCCTTGTCAATATCCTCCGTCCCCCCTCTATCCTATTCCTGTACTATCCTTTGCTCTATTTTCCTACGTGGTTATGTTCCTGCTTCTCTTCTATCCTCGGCTGCTTCCCTATCCTTCCTATCCCCTTGGTTTGTCTTTCGTTCTATCCTCGTATCTCGATAATATCCATTTCTCTATTTTTTTTTCTATATCCCTCTATCCTTGGCTCTTTTTTTTATTTTCTTCTGGTTCCTTCTTCATCTGTCCTTCTGTCCCTCTACTATCCTTGCTCTGATCGACTTTATCCCGCTCTCTATCCTTCTTGTTCCGTTTTCCGAATCCTTTTCATCCATTACTCTTCTATATTTCGCTATCCTTTGTTAGTTTTATCTCTCCCCATTTCCTTGGTTCTTTTTCCACCTCTCCTGTCTTTATCCAATATCCCCTGTTATCCTTTGTTCTATCTGTTCACTCTTCCTCCTATCTTTATCCTAGACTATCTGCACCCTATCCTTATCATATTTCCTCCATCTTCCTATCATCATCCTATCTCCTCAACTTTATCCATTTTTATCCTATCTTTCAATTTCATATTCCATATTTATCTTATCGGCTCATCTTTATCCAATTTTCATCATATATCTCAATTTCGTATCCCATATTTATCTTACCGCTTTCTCTTTATCCATTTTTATCCTATCTCTCAATTTCGCATCCCATCTTTATCTTATTTTCTCATCTTTATCCAATTTTTATCCTATCTCTCAATTTCGTATCCCATCTTTATCTTATCGTCTCATCTTTATCCATTTTTTATCTTATCACTCAATTTCCTATCCCATCTTTATCTTATCGCCTCCTCTTTATCCAAAATCTATCCAATCTATTAATTTCCTATCCCATCTTTATCTTATCACCTCTTTATCCTATCTCTCAATTTCATATCTCAAATTTTATCCAATCTTTAAATTTCCTATCCAATCTTTATCTTCTCACCTCTTTATCCAATCTTTCAGTTTCATATCTCAAATTTTATCCAATCTTTAAATTTCCTATCCCATCTTTATCTCGTCTCCTCCTCTTTATCCAATCTTTCAATTTCATATCTCAAATTTTATCCAATCTTTAAATTTCCTATCCCATCTTTATCTTATCCCCTCTTTATCCAATCTTTCACCTTTAACTTATCCCTATCCTCCGTCCTAACCACCCCATCCTTATCCTTACTTATCAACTACATCCTATCCGCATCCAATCTCCCTGTCTTCTGC
>NC_091586.1:2185583-2190583 GCF_042767895.1 Penaeus vannamei
GAGGAATACAGAAGTAACACCCCACCAGGCAGAGCGACACGACACCCACCTGGCCAGCTGGACCCCAACGCTCCCCAACGTGTCAATAACCTGTTACAGAAAAGCCGGAACACCAACACTTAGGCCGATCTTTTGGCGTCTTCGACCGTGTCAGGGACATTCCTGTGCATTCAGGTGCCCGTGGCTGTGTTTTAAACCTTGTTAATAAAGGTATTTTGTTGCTGTTGTATTTATGCGTGTGTGTGTAGGGGGGATGTGTGTGTGGGGGGGGAGGGGGGGTATGTGTGGTGGGGGAGGGGGGTATGTGTGTGTGGGGGGGTGGGTATGTGTGTGTGTGGGGGGGTATGTGTGTGTGTGTGGGGGTGGGTATGTGTGTGTGGGGGGGGTATGTGTGTGTGTGTGGGGGGGGTATGTGTATGTGTGTGTGTGTGTGTGTGTGTGTGTGTGTGTGTGTGTGTGTGTGTGTGTGTGTGTATCCTTTCGACGTAGGTCATTTAGGGGTTTCTTAATCCTATGATAGGTATGTAATAATAATAATAATAATAATAATAATAATATACTATTTTTTTTACTTTGCGCTGTTTCAGTCTATGTGATTGAAGATAGCTAGTACGTAATGAGTGAAAACCTATCAGTGATTTTCGTGATGCATGACCCTAGGCCTACAAGACATATACAAAGTTAAGATCTTCCTGAAAATCTTAAGTGAAAGTAAATTAAAACAAATACTCTTTAACAATCATCGCTACAGGGTGTTTCTGCGCCTGTGGACTTGTTTCGCGGATTCTTTGGCAGAAGAGCCACCTATCATAATGAGAATTGGTGTGATACAGGTTGGCAGGCAGACAGACACTCTATCTCTCTATCTCTCTCTGTCTCACACACACTCTCTTTCTTTCACACACACACACACACACACACACTCTTTTTCTCTCTCTCTCTCTCACACTCTCTTTCTCTCTCTCTCACACACACTCTCTCTCTCTTTTTCTCTTTCACACACACTCTCTCTCTCTTTTTCTCTTTCACACACACACACTCTCTCTCTCTCTCTCTCTCACACACACACACACACACACACACACACACACACACACACGCACACACACACACACACACTCTCTCTCTCTCTCTCTCTCTCCCCCCCTCCCTCCCTCCCCCTCCCCCAAAAAAAGACTCCCACACAGACCGATCTCGCCCAAAACCCTCCATCACCCTCGACCTCATCTTCAAGTGCACCTTCGTCCGGTCTTTTCCACATCGGATGGATTGTGGATTGGCCGGTGATTTTTTTTTTTTTCACATCGGATGGATCGGCCGGTGATTTCCTGGTCGGTAATAAGCTCGCTCTCGCCGACAGGTTTTTAGCGGAAGGCTAGAAATTTCTAGACTTCGAGACTCCGATCTGTGACTTCAGGGGATGATCCATTTTTTTTTTTTCATCCTGTTCTTCCGTCTTATTGGATTGGGTTTGGTTCTTTTGTTCGCTTTTTTTTCTGTGATTTGTTTTAATCCTGGTATTTGCTGTAATTCTGGTATTTGCTTTAATTCTGTTGTTATAATTCTGGTATTCGCTTTAATTTTGTTGTTATAATTCTGTTATTTGTTTTAATTATGTTATTTGTTATATTTCTGTTATTTGTTATATTTGTTACTTGTTATAATTCTGTTATTTGCTTTAATTCTGTTATTTCCTTTGATATTTGGTATAATTCTGTTATTTCCTTTGATATTTGGTATAATTCTGTTATTTCCTTTAATTGTTATTTGTTATAATTCTGTTATTTGCGATAATTTTGTTGTAATTGTTATTTTTAGTGTATGGATCCATTTTGTTTCATGCTAGTTATGTGTATTTCCTGAGACTCCCATTTGGTTAAATTGGTTTTATTGTTTTAATTCAACCTTTCCTTCCATCTACATTCATTTAGTCTCGTTTTACGTTTATTTCCTGTTTCGTTATTTCGTTGAATTAGTTAAAATCATATTTTAATTTAGCTCTTTTAACGTTATGTATTTAATTACCCTCATATTCATATTTTCTTTCTATATCAATTTAGCATATCATTGTTTTTTATTATCTTATTTATTATTATTATTATTATATCATTATCATTGTTGTTTATTATCATCGTCTTATTGGCTTAAGTTCGTCGTTATTTGCAACCAATGCGAATTCTTACGTGTACAGGTGGTCAGGATTTTTTTGTTCACCTTTTTGAACAAACCAGAAATATTTTGAACAAATCAGAAATATTTTGAACAAACCAGAAATATTTTGAACAAACCAGAAATATTTTGAACAAACCAGAAATATTTTGAACAAACCAGAAATATTTTGAACAAACCAGAAATATTTTGAACAAACCAGAAATATTTTGAACAAACCAGAAATATTTTGAACAAAACCAGAAATATTTTGAACAAAACCAGAAATATTTTGAACAAAACCAGAAATATTTTGAACAAAACCAGAAATATTTTGAACAAACCAGAAATATTTTGAACAAACCAGAAATATTTTGAACAAACCAGAAATATTTTGAACAAACCAGAAATATTTTGAACAAACCAGAAATATTTTGAACAAAACCAGAAATATTTTGAACCAGAAATATTTTGAACAAACCAGAAATATTTTGAACAAAACCAGAAATATTTTGAACCAGAAATATTTTGAACAAACCAGAAATATTTTGAACAAAACCAGAAATATTTAACATTTAGAGAACTAACGGTATATCTTTCGGTCAAATGAACAGCAGTAATAGTTTGGGCACAAGATTTACAAGAATAGGATAATGAATAATAATAATATAATAATAATAACAATAATAAATAATAATAATAATAATAAATAATAATAATGAATAATAATAATATCATAATAATAATAAATAATAATAATAATATTATAATAAATAATAAATAATAATAATAATAAATAATAATAATAAATAATAAATAATAATAATAATAAATAAGAATAATAACAATATTATAATAATAAATAATAATAATAATAAATAATGAATAGGGTAATGGTGACTGAATGAATGATTAATTTTAGATGCCTATCGAATACCCATATATATAAAAGAACGAAAAAAAATGCTACGAATAATAATGTGTCTTATGAATCCCAAATTGTGAAAAAAATGTGTCTTATTAATCCCAAATTGTGAAAAAAAATCTCTACCTGAAAGTACACAGATGAAGCGCCAGAGAGAGAGAAAATATACACAAAAAATCGCCAAGTGTCTTATAAACCCCAAAGTGTGAAACAAAAAGCAGAAAACACACACTCAAGTGAGGAAAAATGGAAAATAATAATAATAATGATAATAATAATACCAATAATAATAAAAAAAAAACAATAATAATAACAATAACAATAAGAATTTAAAATAATAATAATAATAACAAAAACACTAATAATAGTAACAATAGTAATAATCATAATCATAATAATAATAAGGATTATAATAAAAAAAAAAAAAACATTAATAATGAGTCTTATAAATCCCAAACTCTGAAACTTTTCCCAACTCGAAAGTACACAGCTGATGGGCAAGCGATGAAAACATGGAAAATCTTAAAGAAATAATAATAATAACAATAATAATAATAATAATAATAATAATAATAACAATGATAATAACAATAACAATGAAAATGATAATATTAATAATAACAATAACAATAAAAATGATAATATTGACAACAATAATAACAATAACAATAAAAAAATATAATAACAACAATAATAACAATAACAATAAAAATGATAATATTAATGACAATAATAATAACAATAAAAAATTATAAAAACAATAATAACAATAACAATACAAAAATATAATAACAATAATAACATTAACACTACTAATAATAATAACAAAAAAAAAATATCCTAAATCCGGAATTCTGACCCCCCCTCCCCCCGAAAATCCACAGCTGAAGCGCTGGGGGAGAGAGAGAGAGAGAGAGAGAGAGAGAGAGAGAGAGAGAGAGAGAGAGAGAGAGAGAGAGAGAGAGAGAGAGAGAAAGAAAGAAAGAAAGAGAGAGAGAGAGAAAGATAGAAAGAAAGAAAGAAAGAGAGAGAGAAAGAAAGAAAGAAAGAGAGAGAGAGCGAGCCTCGTCAGCGCGAACTTTGAAGACCAAGAAGACCCCCCCCCCCTCAAGGACACGGGGGATTCGCGAGAGGCTCACTTGCAAGTCCCGTCGTCTTTTTGTTCATTGCTCTCGCCTCGGCGCCCCCGACTGACACTGGGAAGGGAAGTTTGCGCTCCGACCTACGGTACACTTTGCGGTTGGGGACTGGGGGCTGGGGATTTGGGGATTGGTGGATTGGGGATTGGGGATTGGGAGACTGGGGACTGGGGATTAGGGATTGGGGACTGGGGATTGGGGACTGGGGGCTGGGGGCTGGGGGTTGGGGACTTGGGATTGGGGACTGGGAGACTGTCGCTGCTCTTTGCTGGGCTTTCTCTCTCTTTTATTTATTTATTATCTTTATTTATTTTTTTTATTATTATTATTATTTTTTTTTTTTTGGGGGGGCGTCTGGTTTGGTTCTATGGCTTGTTTTTTGTCTGTATTTTTCTTCGTGTGTTTTGTTCTGTGTTTGCGGTTCTCTCTTGGTTTCTCTCTACTTCCTGGGTTCTTACTTTTCTCTTGTCTCCTATTTTTGTATTTTTTCCTTCTTTTCTATCTTATACCCCATCCTCTTATTTTCACTTCTTTCAACTTTCCTTCTCTCTACTCCTCTCCCACCTTCCCTCGCCATCCTCTCCTCTTCTCACACTCTCTCTTCCCCTTCCTTCTCCCTCTCTTTCCCTCCCCCTGCTTTCCTTCTCCTCTCTTCCCCTTCCCCCTCCCTCCCTCTCCCTCACCCTCCCTTCCCCCTTCCTCCCTCACTTTCCCCTTCCTCCTCCTTCCCTCTCCCTCTCTCACCCCTTCCTCTCCCTCACCTTCACTTCCCCTTTCTCCTCCCCTCC
>NC_091586.1:2203083-2208083 GCF_042767895.1 Penaeus vannamei
CGTCTTATTCCCACTTCTTGGTTTTCTTGTTTTTTGTTCTTTGTTTTGTTTTTCTTAACGGATTCTACGTCTTATTCCCACTTCTTGGTTTTCTTGATTTTTGTTCTTGTTTTTCTTATTTCTTTCTTTACTGCGTTTTCCCTTCCACTCTCTTTTTTTGTTCTTTGTCTTGTTTTTCTTAAAGGATTCTACGTCTTATTCCCACTTCTTGGTTTTCTTGTTTTTTGTTCTTTGTTTTGTTTTTCTTAAAGGATTCTACGTCTTATTCCCACTTCTTGGTTTTCTTATTTTTTGTTCTTTGTTTTGTTTTTCTTAAAGGATTCTACGTCTTATTCCCACTTCTTGGTTTTCTTATTTTTTTTGTTCTTTGTTTTGTTTTTCTTATTTCTTTCTTTACTGCGTTTTCCCTTCCACTCTTTTTTTTGTTCTTTGTCTTGTTTTTCTTAAAGGATTCTACGTCTTATTCCCACTTCTTGGTTTTCTTATTTTTTGTTCTTTGTTTTGTTTTTCTTCTTCCTTTCTTACTGCGTTTTCCCTTCCACTCTCTTTTTTTGTTCTTTGTCTTGTTTTTCTTAAAGGATTCTACGTCTTATTCCCACTTCTTGGTTTTCTTGTTTTTTGTTCTTTGTTTTGTTTTTCTTAAAGGATTCTACGTCTTATTCCCACTTCTTGGTTTTCTTGTTTTTTGTTCTTTGTTTTGTTTTTCTTAAAGGATTCTACTACGTCTTATTCCCACTTCTTGGTTTTCTTGATTTTTGTTCTTTTTGTTTTTCTTATTTCTTTCTTTACTGCGTTTTCCCTTCCACTCTCTTTTTTTGTTCTTTGTCTTGTTTTTCTTAAAGGATTCTACGTCTTATTCCCACTTCTTGGTTTTCTTATTTTTTGTTCTTTGTTTTGTTTTTCTCAAAGGATTCTACGTCTTATTCCCACTTCTTGGTTTTCTTATTTTTTGTTCTTTGTTTTGTTTTTCTTATTTCTTTCTTTACTGCGTTTTCCCTTCCACTCTCTTTTCTTGTTCTTTGTTTTGTTATTCTTCTTCCTTTCTTTACTGCGTCTTGCCTTCCACTCTCTTTTTTTTCTTGATATATCAGTCTTTTCCATTTTTTTTCCTATTCCTTTCTTTATTGTGTTTTGTCTTCTTTTTTTCTTGATATATCCTCATTCCCCGTTTTTTTTTTTTGTTTAACCTTCCTTTACTGCGCTTTGCCTTCCATTCTTTTTTCTTTATATATCCTCGTTCCCCGTTTTTTTATTCTTTCATTTACTGCGTTTTCCCTTCCACTCTCTTTATTGATATATCCTCATTCCCCGTTTTTTCTCTTATTCCTTCATTTACTGCGTCTTTCCCTCCACTCTATTTCTTAATATATCCTCATTTCCCAATTCCCTCTTTTTTCAACTATCGCTTTGTTTCCCAATTCCTTCCTTTACTGACTCTTTCCTTCCAACCTTTTTCTCGATATATTATTCCTCAATTTTTTTCCCATTTCATTATCTACCCTCCCCCCCTCCCCCTCCCCTCCCGCCTCCCGCCATGCATAAATTTCCTAATAACACTCAAAATGCATAAATGAAGATCTTAAAACCTTAAACCCTTTAATTATATTAATAACAACTTTTCATATACCATTAAGACTCATGACTCATCTTTTTTTTTTTTTTGTATGTTTGTTGTTTTGTTGTTGTTTTTTTCTACGGAATATCTATTTTGAAAATTTATTATTTTTTGTATGTTTTATTTTTTCTACGGAATATCTATTTTGCAAATGTATTTTTTGTATGTTTTATTTCTTCTACGGAATATCTATTTTGCAAATATATTATCTTTTTTTGTGTTTGTTTGTTTATTTTCTTTTTCTACCAAATATCTTTCTTATGAATAAATGACTTAATTCTTTTACGTCTCCTAATAATCAATATTATCTTTAACATTTTTTTCTATCTATTTGGGGCGTTGGGGGGGGGGGGGGGGGAGGGGGGGGGGTGAGGAGGAGACGTAAGAATGAGGAGAAGTTACGAAAGGGAATGGATAGAGGAAGTTAAGAAGGAAATAGGAAGGAAGGGGGAAGAAGGGAATAATAATGAGGGAATGCTAAAGGAGGGAAGAAGGAAGGGGGAATGTTAAAGAAGGGAACAAGGAAAAGAGGACAAATAAAAGAGAGAGAGAAAAAAAAGAGGAGAGAAAGTTGAAGATGGAAATACGAAGAAAGTGTAGATAGGAGGGATGATGAAAGAGGGAGATAAGGAGGGAGAGTTAAAGAAGGGAACAAGCAGTAGGAGGAGAAGTTTCATAAAGAACATGATGTACGAAGGAAAAGAAGTTAAAGAAGGGAATGAAAACTAGGAAGAAGTAGACAAAAAAGGACACAGCAAAGTGAGGAAGTGAAAGAAAAGGATGAGAAGGAAGCAGAAGACAAAGAAGGAAATAGCAAAACGAGGAAATGGAAGAAGAGAATAAAAAGGAAGCAGAGAAAGACGAAGAAGGAAATAGCAAAGTGAGGAAGTGAAAGAAAAGGATGAGAAGGAAGCAGAAGACGAAGAAGGAAATAGCAAAACGAGGAAATAGAAGAGAATAAAAAGGAAGTAGAAGACAAAGAAGGAAATAGGAAAGTGAGAAAACGGAAGAAGAGAATGAAAAGGAAGCAGAGTTAGACAAAGAAAGAAATAGCAAAATGAGGAAGTGAAAGAAGAGAATGAGAAGCAGAAAGTGAAGAAGAGAATAAAAAGGAAGCAGAAGACGAAGAAGGAAATAGCAAAGTGAGAAAATGAAAGAAGAGAACGAGAAGCAGAAAGTGTAAAAGATAAATAAGGAATTAAGAAGCGCGACGGAGAAGATGCTAACGAAGAAACACAAATTTTCTTTTTTTTAGAGAACAGAAGGAAAGGACAGAGACGAGAATAAGAAAATATTTCAAAGAAAGGGAAGAGAATAGATGAAACCTTAGAAGAGAATGGAGAGGGGGGACAGAAGAGGAGGAAAGCGAGGAAGAAAAGAGGAAGGAGAAGAGAAGTGAGAGAGAGAGAGAGAGAGAGAGAGAGAGAGAGAGAGAGAGAGAGAGAGAGAGAGAGAGAGAGAGAGAGAGAGAGATAGACTGAGAGAGAAGTGAAGAAGGGAACAGAAAAAAGGAAGACGAGAAGAGAAAGGGAAGAAGAGGAAAAAGAGGATAGGATAAGAAATGATATAAAGAAAATAAGAGAAGAGAACACAATAAAAAAAGAGAATAAAAAGAATACGAAGAAGAAAATAAGAGAAAAGAACACAATAAGAAAAAAAAACGATAAAAAGGATACGCGGAATAAAATATAAGAAAACAATAAGAAAAAAACGACAAAAATGATACGAAGAAAATAAAATAAAACAATAAGATAAAAAAATAAATAAAAAATAAAATATATAAAATGAAAAGAGAAAAAGAGAGAGAGAGAGAAGAGAAGAGAAGAAAAGCGGAAGTGACAAGTGTTTAGGCAAGTGCGTAGTGTGAACATGAGTTATTGGACACAAGGAGGAGAAAATGAGTGTGTACGTGTACGTGTGTGCGTGTGTGCGTGTATGTATTCGTGTGTGTACGTGTGCACGGGGCATGCGTTTATGTGTGCATGTGTGTGGGTGTGTGTTTGTGGATTTAGATATAAGATATATACGTGTGCAGTTCTACGAATACATGAATACATGAGGCTTGACAGTGCCACTCATGAGGCTCGACAGTGCCATTCATGAGACCCTACAGTGCCAATCATGAGACCCTACAGTGCCACTCACGAGGCCCCACAGTGCCACTCATAAGACCCCACAATGCTAGTCATTTGGCTCCACAGTGCCACTCACGAGACCCCACAGTGCCACTCATAAGACCCTACAGTGCCAATCATGAGACCCCACAATGCGACTCATGAACTCTCACAGTGCCACTCACGAGACCCCACAGTGCCAATCATTTCGCCCCACAGTGCTAATCATTTGCCCCCACAGTGCCACTCACGAGGCCCCACAGTGCCACGCACGAGGCCCCACAGTGCCACTCATAAGACCCCACAGTGCCACTCATAAGACCCCACAGTGCCACTCACGAGGCCCTGCATCCCCCGCCACCCGCCAGATAGGGTGCCAGTGAGGAGGAACAATCACATTACAGATGGCATCACAGTAGCCGGCAGATGCAAGGTGGGGGAATGAGGGGGGGGGGGGAGAGGGGAGGATGAGGGAGGGAAGGGAGAGGCAAGGTGGGGGAATGAGGGGTGTGTGTGGGTGGGGGAATGAGGGGGGGTGTGGGTGGGAGAATGAGGGTGTGTGGGTGTGGGTGGGGGAGAGGGGAGGATGAGGGAGGGATGAGGGAGGGAAGGGAGAGAATAAGGGAGGAGAAGGAGATAAGGGGAGGAGAAGGGAGGGAAGTGGGATGTGAAGAGAATGCGGGGGAGGCGGCAGGGAGAAGGGAGGGAGGGGAGGGGAGGAGAATAGAGGGAAGGGGAGGAGAATAGAGGAAGGGGAGGAGAAGGAAGGGAGGGAGAGGGGAGGAGAATAGAGAGAAGGGGAGGAGAAGGGAGAGGAGTGGAAGGCAAGGAGAGGGGGAAAGGAGGGAGAGGGGGAGGGGATGCGTGTATGTTGGTGTGCCGGTGAAGGGCTTGGTTGTGCGGTGTCTATGCTCCCACCGCCGCCGCCGCCGCTACGAGTCTCACCCCCCTTCCCCCTTCCCCCCACCTCCCTCCCCCGCCCCCTCCCTCCCCCCGTGATTCCCTCCCTGGCGGCGATGTCAGCTGACCTCATCGGAAGTCACTTTAGGGGTCGATTTTACCCGCGTCGGGAAAAAACCGCTGCCGCCGGAACCGCTGCTGTTCGGCTCCAAACCCCGCGAGTCTTGGGCCTGCTGGCTGGCTACGGACGCCGTGCTTGCGTGTTTGCGACTGCTCGCGGCCCTTCCTCCCTTATCTCTCTCTCTCTCTCTCTCTCTCTTTCTCTCTATCTGTCTCTGTTTGTCTGTCTGTCTGTCTGTCTCTGTCTGTCT
>NC_091586.1:2213083-2215583 GCF_042767895.1 Penaeus vannamei
GAGAGAGAGAGAGAGAGAGAGAGAGAGAGAGAGAGAGGGAGAAAGCAGAGAAAGAGAATGAGAAGGGAGAAAGAAGAGTGACAGGAGAACAGAAAGAGAGAAATAGGAAAAAAGAAAGCAGAGAGAGAGAATGAGAAGGGAGAAAGAAGAGTGAGAGGAGAGGAGGGGAAGGGCGAGAGAGGAGGAAGTGCGGGAAGGTGGGAGGCGGCGGGGGGGGGGTCAACGCCCTCTTGTCCGAGGAGCGGCTCTGCGTGGCTCTCTCCTCCTCTCTCTCTCTCTTTTTCTCTCTCTCTCTCTCTCTCTCTCTCTCTCTCTCTCTCTCTCTCTCTCTCTCTCTCTCTCTCTCTCTCTCTGTCTCTGTCTCTCTCTCTTTCCCTCTCTCTCTCTGTCTCTCCCTCTATCTTTCTCTCTCTCTCTCTTTCCTCTCCTCTCCTCTCCTCTCTCCTCCTCTCTCTCTCTCTCTCCCTCTCTCTCTCTCTCTTTCTCTCTCTCTCTCTCTCCCTCTCTCCCTCTCTCTCTCTCCTCCGTTTCATCTCCTCGCCTCTCGTCTCCTCTCTTTGTATCCTCTCTCCTCTCATCCTTTCCTTTCTTCTCTATCTCTTACTTCGCCTCATATTATATCCTCTTCTCTCTTCACCTCTCCTCTTCTCTCTTTATACCCTTTCTCTCTTCTCTTCTCTCTTCGTATGCTTTCTCTTCTCTTCCTCTCTCTTCGTATGCTTTCTCTTCTCTTCCTCTCTCTTTATATCTCCTTTTTTTCTCTCCTCCTTTCGTTTTCCTTCATTTCTTGTAATCTCATCCTCTCTCCTCTCCTCTCCTCTCTATTCTCCTGGTTTCTCCCATCATTTCTTTCACATCTCTCCTTCTACCCTTTTCCTTTTTCGTTCTCTCTCCTCTCATCATTTCCTCTTTCTCCTCTGCTTTCCTTGCCTTTCCCTTCGCTTCATTCTCTTCTCCTCTTCCGTCGCCTCTCCTCCCTTCTCCTCATTCTCCTCTTCTCCCTTCTCCTCATTCTCCTCTCCTCTTCCTTCGCCTCTTCTCCCTTCTCCTCATTCTTCTCTCCTCTTCCTTCACCTCTTCTCCCTTCTCCTCATTCTCCTCTCCCTTCTCCTCATTCTCCTCTCCTCTTCCTTCTCCTCATTCTCCTCTCCTCTCCCTTCGCCTCTCCTCTCTTCGCCTCTCCTCCCTTCTCTTCTCCCTCCGCTCTTCCTTCCCCCTTCTCTTTACACGCCTATTCCTCTCGAAGGCGAAGAGAAACACGAAGAGAAGCGGAATATGGAAGGAAAGAGATGTAAGAAAAAAAACAATACAAAAAGACAATAAAAAATAAATAACGGAATATGGAAGGAAAGACATGTAAAAAAAAAACAATACAAAAAGACAATAAAAATTAAACAACGAACAAAAAAAAAACGAAAAAAAAATAACGAACGAACGAATAAGGAAATAGAACAGAAACGAGATGATGTTAGAGAGTTGTTTTAGACGAACTAAAGCGTCGAGAGGAGGAGTGAGGGGGTGGGGGTGGGGTGGGGGGCGGAGAAGGGGGTGGGGGTGGGGGTGGGGCGGGAGGAGGGGGAGACGGGAACTAAGGAGGGGGAGGGGGAGTAAGGGAACCGGTGGAGGGGATGTGGAGGCAGGGGGGAGGGTGGGGCCGGAGAAGGGGTGAGAGAGGGGGCGGGGCCGGAGAAGGGGTGAGAGGGTGGGGGCCGGTGAAGAGGGAGAGGGGGGAGAGAGCCAGGAAAGGGGGAGAAGGGGGAGGAAGAGGAGGAGGAGGAGGAGTAGGGGACCCGATAGAGGGGAGGGGAGGGGAGGAGGAGGGAGGGGGTGGGGTTCTGAGGGCGTGTGGATATAATCATGCAGTGAATGACGCCAGGTGCGGCTGAGCGGGAGGGGAGGGGGAGAGGAAGGGGGGGGGAGAGAGAAGAGAGTGATGAAGGAGGAGGAGGAGGTAGAGGAAGAGGAGGAGGAAGAGGAGGAGGAGGAGGTGGAGGAGGAAGAGGGAGGAGGAGGAGGAGGAGGAGAAGGAGGAAGGACGACGACGACGACGACGACTGACTGAGGAGGAAGAGGAAGAGGTGATGGTGGAGGAGGAAGAAAAATAAGTAGGAGGAGGAGGAGAAGAAGGAGGAGGAAGAGGAGAAATTGGACGCGGTTGAGAGGGAGGGGGAAGCGGGAGAGGGAAGAGGAAGAGGAAAGAGAAAAGGGAGGGAGGGAAGGACGGGGAAGAGAAGGAGGGTGGAAGAGAGAAGAGAGTGATAGAGGAGGAGGAATAGGGCTGACAAACAAGAGGAAGAACAGAGAAAGAGGAAGAGGAGGAGGAGACGGGAAGAGGAGAGGCAGGGGTAGAGGGGAGGGAAGGAAGGGAAGAGGAAGAGGGTGAAAACATAGAGACAGTGAAGGAGAAAGAGGAGGATGGTTGATGAGAGAAGAAGATAGAAAGGTGAAAGGGGAGGAGAGAAAGAATAAAGAAGGAAGAGGAGAGAAGAAATGAATACGA
>NC_091586.1:2225583-2235583 GCF_042767895.1 Penaeus vannamei
GGAGGTGAGGAGGAGGAGGAGAGGAGGAGAGGAGGCGACGACCCACCAGCGAAGGAACGGAAGGCGCTGGGTGCCGGGGAAGCAAGGAGAGCTTCGTGACGTCATCGTGGGGGAAGAAGGAGAGCTTCGTGACGTCATTGTGGGGAAGGAAGGAGAGCTTCGTGACGTCACTGTGGGGAAAGCAAGGAGATCTTCGTGACGTCATCGTGGGGAAGGAAGGAGAGCTTCGTGACGTCATCGTGGGGAAAGACGCTTGGTAGTGTGAGAGGAGGGTGGGGGGTGGAGGAGGGGGAGGAGGAGGAAGGTAGGGGTGGTGGTGGTGGAGGAGGAGGGAGGAGGAGAAGGAGGAGTGTGGTGGAGGAGGAGGAGGAGAAGGAGGAGTGTGGTGGAGGAGGAGGAGGAGGGTGGGGTGGAGAGGAGGGAGGAGGGTGGGGTGGATGGGGAGAGGAGGAGGGTGGGGTGGAGGAGGAGGGAGGGTGGGGGTGGAGGGGAGGAGGAGGTTGGGGAGGTGAAGGAGGGTGAGGTGGGAGAGGGAGAGGGTGGGGTTGGGGAAAGGGAGTCTACAGGTGCTCACGTTGGAGGAAAGGAGGAAAAGAGAAGAGCGTATGTGATGGAGTGTTTTGTTGGCGTTAAGTGGGGATGAGGGGAGGGAGGGAGGGAGGGAGGGAGGGAATGGGGGTAGGGGGAAAGGGGAAAGGGAGGGAGGGAGGGAGGGAGAGAGGGAGGGAAAGGAGGGAATGGGGGAAGGGGAAAGGGAGGGAGGGAGGGAGGGAGGAAAAGGAGGGAAGGGGAAGGGAGAGACAGGAGGAGGTGGGGGCGTGGTGTCGACGGGGAAGTGGTTGAGACAAGAGAAGTGCCGAGGCAGGGAGGGGAGGGGTATGGGGAGGGTAGTCGCTGAAGCACTAGGTGGAAGGGGGGGAGGGGCTGGAGTTGCTGAAGCGGGGGAGGAGTGGGGGAGGGGGTGCCAAAGGAGGGGTTAGGAGGGTAGGGGTGCCTAAGAGGGGGTAGGAGGGGAGGGGCGCGAAGGAGGGTGTCGTATGGGGAGGCGGTGGCCGCTCGGGGAGGGAGGGGGTCCCAAGGGGGGCGGGGGACGCCCTCCGGAGGGGCCGAGGCGGCGCCCCACCCTGTCCGCGTGGTGGCGGTCGTGTGCAGCGGTGATGAGTACAACACCTTTACCCGCACCGCCGCGACGGAGACTAATAAACAATATATACAGCTACGGAAGCCAGCGGCGCCCCCCCCCCTCGTGGCTCCCCCCGTGGCTCCCTCCGTGGCTCCCCCCGGCGGCGTCTCGGCCCTCCGACGGATCCCTCTCTCCTCCCTCCGCAGAAGCCGGCCGACGCCTGCGATGAGCCGCTGAGGACCGGCGGCCGTCGCGCGCGCGGCTCCGGCAGCGGCTGTAACCGTAGAAGCCGAGCAGGTGCAGCGGCAGAAGGAGGCCGTCGCCGCCTACGCCCGGCATGTCCCGGGCTGCGAGTGACGTAAGCATCGGAGGAACGCTTTTACATAACGAAATCCCTATACCATGCGGGCGTTCCGTGGCATCGAGAGGCTGTGTTCCCTCATGACATGGCACCCCTCCCTTCCCCTCCCAGCCCCCTGCCCCTCGTCCCCTTCCCCTCCCCCCTCTCACCCCTTCCCCTCCCCTTCCCCTCCACCGTCCCTGGCCCTTCACACGCAAATGCGGTATTTTGAGGAGGGGACATATGCGGACGACGCACGCCTGGTAGTAATAACAACAGATCCTGAGGCGCCTTGCTTTCATTATCACACAGATTGGGCATCAGCGCTCAGGAGGATGCGAGGTGAGGTGGACGGAGAGAGAGAGAGAGAGAGAGAGAGAGAGAGAGAGAGAGAGAGAGGGAGGGAGGGAGGGAGGGAGGGAGGGAGAGAGAGAGAGAGAGAGAGAGAGAGAGAGAGAGAGAGAGAGAGAGAGAGAGAGAGAGAGAGAGAGAGAGAGAGAGAGAGACAAAGAGACAAAGAGACAAAGAGACAAAGAGAAAGAGACAAAGAGACAGAGAGATAGACAGACATAGACAGAGAGACAGAGAGACAGACAGACAGACATAGACAGACAGACAGACAGACATAGACAAAGAGAAAGAGAGAAAGAGAAAGACATTCTTAATAAGCACATAAGTGCTCGTCTCCCTTCTTCCTGCTTTTTCTCTCAGAAACAAGTATCCGCAGCCGTATGCTCAGCGGTGCACAGCTGTCCCAAGAACAACACACTTCGCAACATAGTAATACACACACAAACGACTACCGTGTGATACTGGGTTGTGCATGTGCGTGCCAACATTATGCAGAGGACCGTGCATGTGTCCAAAAACCCCGAGATACATCAACAGCGGCGTCAGAAAATGTAGTGTATCTGAAAACGACATTTAGGGCCAAAAAAAATTCATCAAATTCGAAAAATCAAACAAATTCGCGGTGTCTCCCTCACTCCACCGCCCATGCCGAGTGCTGGTACACTCCCTCCCAGCCCGGTGTAGGCGGCGAGAGTACACATACTACCACGTCTACGGTAATGTGGCAGAGAGGACTAATGATCCACTGCATGGCTGGTGGATGGTGCCTGACTCCGGTCGATATCAATGGAGCTCTTGTGGCAAAACCACCTTCGCTTTTACAACCTCAGCTGATAAGATGACAGTGGGATGATCAGGGTCGTTGTCTACTACAGGGCACCCAGGGCACAAAGCGAAAACCCAGGGTGACTGCGAGGGAGGGAGGGAGGGAGGGAGGGAGGGAAGGAGGGAGGAAGGGAGCGGAGGGAGGGAGGGAGGGAGGGAGAGAGTGGGGAGAGAGAGAGAGAGAGTGGGAGAGAGAGAGAGTGGGGAGAGAGAGAGAGAGAGAGAGAGAGAGAGAGAGAGAGAGAGAGAGAGAGAGAGAGGGAGGGAGGGGGGGAGGGAGGGAGGGAGGGAGGGAGGGAGGGAGGGAGGAAGGGAGGGAGGTTTAGAAGGAGAGAGATAAATTGAAGGGAGAGAGGAAGTGGGAAAGGGAGAGGGGGACGAAAGAGAGTTAGAGGGGGAGAAGAAGAAGAAGAAAGAAGAAGAGAGAGAGAGAGAGAGAGAGAGAGAGAGAGAGAGAGAGAGAGAGAGAGAGAGAGAGAGAGAGAGAGAGAGAGAGAGAGTGGAGAGAGAGTGGAGAGAGAGTGGAGAGAGAGACAGAGAGAGAGAGAGAGAGAGAGAGAGAGAGAGAGAGAGACAGAGAGAGAGAGAGAGAGAGAGAGAGAGAGAGAGAGAGAGAGAGAGAGAGAGGAGTAAGAGGGGGAAGGGATGGAGGGTGAGGGAGAAAGAGGGATAGAGGGAGGGATGAAGAGAGAGGAAGAGGGAGAGATAGATAAGACAGATGAGCAGCTAGTTAGATCAAGAGAGAGAGAAAGCCAGAAGAGAAACAACCAGACACAGACACAGGCAGACACACACACACAGACAGACCGAGAGATAGAGAGAAAGAGAGAGAGTAGAGAGAGAGAGAGAGAGAGAGAGAAAGAGAGAGAGAGTAGAGAGAGTAGAGAGAGAGAGAGAGCGAGACAATGCGGACAACCTAACCTAACCCAACCCAGCCGATTTTGCCCGTGGTCCCCAACCTTCCGCTATAACCAATGCTCGCTGCGTTCTCCCACTCGCGGAGATGCGGTTGCTCCCTCCTTCTGAGTGATCCCCCCCCCCCTCAACCCCCTGCGGAGAAAAGAGAGCTGCCAAGCCTGCCGGAGACGCTGTAGAAGGGAGCTCTCTCGAGGTGAGACGGCGGGGGCGCAGTGGTGGTCGTAGGCGCCGTGGCATTAACCGGAGGGAAGGAAAGCATGACAGGCTGAGGAAAAAGTTCGGGGTGTGAAAAAAGGCGGTTTTTAAATGCCCGCACAATGGTGTAATGGTTTATTACGTCACTGTAATGGCGTCATGTATGAGGCAGGAGAGGAGGTGGAAGAGGAGGAGGAGGAAGAGGTGGTGGAGGAGAAGGAGGAGGAGGAGGAAAGTGGGAGGGAGAGAGAGAGGAGGAGGAGGAAGAAGTGGTGGTGGTAGTGGGTGAGGTGGAGGAGGAGGAGGAGGAGGAAGAGGAGGAGGAGGAGGAGGGAGGAAGAGAAGGAGAAAGAGGAGGAGGAGGAGGGAGGAGGAGGGAGGAAGAGGAGGAGGAGGAGGGGGAGGAGGGAGGAGGGAGGGAGGAGGAGGAGGAGGAGGAGGAGGAGGAGGAGGAGGAAGTGGTGGTGGTGGTAGTGGAGGAGGAGGAGGAGGAGAGAGGAGGAGGAGGAGGAGGAGGAGGAGGAGGAGGAGGAGGAGGAGGAGGAGGAGAAGCAGGAGAAAGAAGAAGAGAAGGGGAGGGAGAAGGGGAGGTGGAAAGGCAAGAGAAAGGAAGGGGAAGCGGAGGGGGTGGGAGGAGAGAAAGAGAGAGAGGGAGAGTGGTTGGGAGACGGAGAAGGAAAGGGAGGAGGGGAGAGGGGAAGAAGTGAAAGGTGGCAGTGGAAAGGAGGACGTAGAAAAGGAGGAAAAAGAGAAGGAGGAGGAGGAGGAAGATGATGATGTGGAGGAGGAGGAGGAGGAGGAGGAGGAGAAGGAGGAGGAGTAGGAGGAGGCGGAAGATGATGATGATGTGGAGGAGGAAGAAGAGGAGAAGGAAGAGCAGAAAGAGGAGAAGGAGGAGGAAGAAAAGGACAAAGAGGGAGCAGAGGTAAAGAGGAGTGGGAGCGGCAGCAGGAGAAGGATGTGAGTGAAGGGGAGAATAAGAAAATAAAATAAAAACATGATAAAAAAGACAAATAACAAAAAACCGCAATCAAACACACACACCCAAGGACACGCGGCGAAACACAGTCACCCATAAAAATAAATAAATAAACAAATGATGGAAAATAACATGGGTAGCCGAGACATCCACGGCGGCGGAGTGAAAGCCGTGTTGCTGTTGGGGAGTTACACACACACACACACACACACACACACACACACACACACACACACACACACACACACACATACACACACTCACGCGCACACTCAGACGGACAGACGGGCGCGCAGACACACACACACACACACACACACACACACACACACACACACACACACACACACACACACACACACACACACACACACACACACACACACTCACGCGCACACTCAGACGGACAGACGGGCGCGCAGACACACACACACACACATACGGCGAGGATCTGTCTGCCTTCCCTACCCCTCCCCTCCCTCCCTTCCCTTCCCCCTCCTCCCCACCTTTCCCAAACCAAATTCTGTACCTCGACCCTCCTCCTCCTCTTCCCTTCCACTCCGTGTCTCTTTCCTTCTTTCTTTCTCTCTCTCTCTCTCTCTCTCTCTCTCTCTCTCTCTCTCTCTCTCTCTCTCTCTCTCTCTCTCTCTCTCTCTCTCTTCTTCCTTGCCTCTTCTCCCCTCTGGATCCATCCCCCACCCCTCCTTCCCCTCCCGACTCCCCCTCTCTCCTGCCTTCTAGCCCTCCTGGGTCCCCTACCCCCCGCCCCTGCTGCCTTAACCTCCTGGCCCCTACTCCTCCTCCCGTCCCCCTCTCCCCTGCCTCCTCTCCCTCCTCTCCCCTACCCCACCTCTCACGTCGACTCCTCCCTCCTCTCTCCCCTCTCCCCCTCCTCTTTACCCCTCTGCCCCTTCCTCCCCTCCGAGCCCTCTCTCCTCCCCTTCGCCTCATAGCCCCTACCCCTCTCTCCCTCTCCCCCTCTCTCCTCCCTTTTGCCTCATAGCCCCTACCGCTCTCCCCCTCCTCCCCTTCTCTCCTCCCCTTCGCCTCATAGACCCTCCCCCTCCTCCCCCTCTCTCCTCCCCTTCGCCTCATAGCCCCTCCTCCCCTCCCCCTACCCCCTCCCCATCCTGTGGTTCCCAGCTCTCTAGTTAGTTCGTTGTTAGAGCAGCTCCCACTGTCCTTTGTCCTCCATCTTTTGCTCTAAGCGGATTCTTAAGGTTATATGCGGACTATTTTCCCGATATTTCTTTCTTCCTTTCTTTCTTTCTTTCTTTCTCACTCTTCTCTTCTCTCTCGGTTCGTCTGGGTCTATATGTAAGCTAGACGTGTATTTTGTGTGTGTGTGTGTGTGTGTGTGTGTGTGTGTGTGTGTGTGTGTGTGTGTGTGTGTGTGTGTGTGTGTGTGTGTGTGTGTGTGTGTGTGTGTGCGCGCGCGAGATTTAATTGTGTGTATCTCTGTCGGTTTGTTTATCCGACCGTCACTCAGTCTCGCTGCCTTTCTTTCTTTCTTTTTTCCTCATATCCCACTACAGTACACACACACACACACACACACACACACACACACACACACACACACACACACACACACACACACACACACACACACATGCATACATATACATATATACATATATACATATACATACATATATATATATATATATATATATATATATATATATATATAATACGTCATCACACATATGCATAACCTTTCAACCGTTAACAGGGACCAGTTTCCACCTAGCGCCCACCTTTCCCTCTAGACCCACAGCCTCCCCGACAGCCCCTGACTAGGTCCCTCCCTCCCTCCCTCCCTCCCCTCCCTCCCCCTCCCCCTCCCCCCTCCGTCCTCCTCCGCCTCTCTGCCTCACATTTCTATCTGTCTTTCACATTGCTTTATTCATCCTTCTCTTCGTCTAGTTTTATGGGCGAGCGACGTAATTTCTTTGCAATTTCGTTCACGTTTCCATGCCGAGTATCTTTTCCTTTATCTGTGACGTTTGCATTCGTCATCAACATACTTCTCGACAATTCCTTATATGGGAATAATTTCAGGGGTAACTCAACCAAGCAGGTGGACTGCTTTGTCTTTTGCCGTTTTTTGCCCTCAATTTCCTAACGTTTTCTTTCAGCCGTGTTAGCCTAATCTCTCTACAGATGCCAATATAAATACTTTCCATTCTGTAGCCCAAACACAGCCTATTTCGCAACGCACATCCTTATAATCTGCATTAATTGTCCTCGTAATGAAGCACGAATTCGCTTTCCTATATTTAAAAGCGGCGCACTCTGTCTCCCTTGAAGGGCGTCTCTTACTTTTAAGAAAGCGAAATATATTGCGTAGCGTTATCTACACTCTTATGAAGAAAGTTTGTGCATTACCATTTCCTGCGAGATTAATGTCGTTTAAATAGAGGAGTGGAAGAAAGGTAGAACCATAAACCGAGGGAAAGAAGGGAGAGAGAGAGAGAGAGAAGAGAGGACGGTGGGAAGGAGGGAATTAAAAAAAAAAAAAAGTGAAGGATCGAGTGTGAGAAGAAAGGTGGAAAGAGGAGAGGGCAGGGAAGAAAGGGATAGAGCAGCAGGGAGGAGGAAAGGGAAGAGGAGGGGGGAGGAGAATAGGAGGAGGGGGAGGAATGGTGGGGGAGAGAGGGAGCAATGGGGAGAGGGCGAGAGGGGGAGAGGGAGCAATGGGGAGAGGAGGGGGAGGGGCGAGGGGGGAGAGGGAGTGCAGAGACCTTGGCCCGACACATCGAGGTACTTGATATCTGTGTCATGCACTTGGATGCTCTCAAACGCCTCTAACATCTCGGCATTCTTCTATGTGCACATATCGACGGACGGGAAACCTAGAGGCATCCGTTAAAAGAAAGCAAGAGGCCAAGGGCGGCGAGGAGGAGCAACAGGAAAGAGCAAAACACGAGAGCGGCGTCGGGCTGTCACACACGACGGTGAATGAGCCCGAAGTCGCACCACTTCCCTCCCGTAATATCACATTTTCCCCTCCCTTCTCCTTCGCCTCTTTCTCCTCAATACGTCCCCCCTCCTAGCTCCCTACGCTCGAAGCAAGTCACAACAGCCTTTTTCCCCTTTGCCCCTTCCCTATTCGGAAGGAGAAACGCGCACGAACAAACGAAGAGGCAAAGAAAAAAGTAACAAAAAATTGGTGCTGGTCTGTGTACGTGTTCGGATCCCCGGGTCACAACACACCCTGCTGTTTCGCGCCTTACCTGACATGATAGAAGGTGTTCCTGGACGACAAAGGAAGATCTAGCTTGCATTTATACATCACAGCGTAAAATCCATGGTAAAATTTCACAGAGAAGGGATCTTGGTGGATAAAACTTGACTGTTTTGGGTCAGCTAAGTGGGGGTCTCTAGCAGACCTCCCGCTGCACTACCGCCATCGCCTGCGTACATCGGTTGAATTTCACCTTGTTTTCTTGCTCAGATCCAACTTTTACACATTTCCACTGCACAGAATCCACAGTATATAAGCGTAGCTTGAATATCTGTGGCAAAGCAACACTGGCAAAGGCGTAACGGCCGAGAACACACGACGAAAACTGTGGGTTGCACTGTTCTCCCGGGCGGCCTGAGGACAGCGCAACGAGGCTTACACAGATTCCGACGTGCTACTCTTTAACGCGGGGCCGGCTAGTCAGCGACGCCCAGCACCTCCCACACGCACACACGTACACGCACACGCACACGCACGCACACGCAAATTGTCCTGGCAAGTCTACGGGTGAGCACCTTAGACCCCTCGAGTCGGCCTTCGAGTCCAGGGACAGAAAATGTTCACAGGGTAGACTCCAATAAACAGACGGCTCCCCCACGCCTGACTCGCGGAGGGAAAAAGGTGATACACTAATAAACTGATCATTTGGCCATGTGATGACGGTGAAGATGAAATGGATGCAGGGAGGAGGCCATGGCTGCTCCCTCACCCGCCGGGTGCAACCCTTAGCTGACGTCCATTTTTTTTCTTTTGGAGGGGGGGGGGGAGGTAATATGTATCATTCTATTTTCTTTTCTCATTCTCATTGTCTCTTGATTTCTCTCTCTCTCGCTTACTCCCCCCCCCTCCCTCCCTCCCTCCCTTTCTTTCTGTGCGCGTGTCTCCTCCCTTCCTGTCTTCCTCCCTTCCCTTTCCCCCCTAATCCTCCATTCTCTCTCTCTCTCTCTCTCTCTCTCTCTCTCTCTCTCTCTCTCTCTCTCTCTCTCTCTCTCTCTCTCTCTCTCTCTCTCTCTCTCTCTCTCCAGCTACCCCTCTTATCCTCTCCATCCAACCCTCCGCTCCGTCACACCTCCCCCTCTCCCTCCCTCCATCCCTCCCCTCCCTTCCCTCCCTTCCTCACCCCTTCACCCTCTCTCCGCCCTTCACTTCCTCATTCCTTCACCCTCCCTCACACCATCCTCTCCCTCCCTCTCTCTCACCCTCTCCCTCTCTCTCTCTCACCCTCTCCCTCCCTTTCTCTCTCACCCTATCCTTCCTTTTCCTTCCTTCATTATCCATAGTTCTCCCTCCTCCCTCTCCTTACCTTGGCCTCCCTCTCTCCCTCACCCCCTCACCCCCCACAAAGCATTCACTCTTCCTCTATTACTCACCCTCCCCCTCCCCTCACCCTCCACCACCTTCCTCATCCACTTATCCTTTTCTCTCCCCCTCCCTCCCTCCCTCCCCCCTCATTCCCTCACCCTCTCTCCCTCCCTCTCCCCTTGTTCCCTCACCCTCTCTCCCTCCCTCTCTCCCTCCCCCTCGTTCCGTCACCCTCCCTCCCTCCCTCCCTCCCCCTCCCTCCCCCTCATTCCCTCACCCTCCTCCCTCTCCCTCCCACCATCCGTTCCCCCTCCCCTTCTTCCTCCCTCCCCTCTCCTCTACCTCTCCATCCTCCCTCCTCTTCCCTCCCCTTCTCACACTATCCCTCCTCCCTCTCCTCCTCTCACTCTTCCCTACCCTCTTCCTCCTCCCTCCCTCCCCATCCATTCTAGCCTCCCTTTGTACCCTCCCTTCCTCTTCCCCACACCCTCCTGCCTCGATCCCTCCCCCTCTTTCACTCTCCCTTTCCCCACCCTCCCTCCTACTTTCACCCTCCCCCTTTCTCTTCCTCCCTCCCTCGCATCTCCACCCTCCCCCTGCTCACTTCTTCCTCCCCTCCCCCCTCCTCCCGCCCCATCCTTCCCACCCTCACCCTACCATTCTCTTCCACCTTTCTCCCTCCTACCCTCCACCTCCCCTCCCCTGCCCTCCTCCCTC
>NC_091586.1:2260583-2268083 GCF_042767895.1 Penaeus vannamei
ACACACACACACACACACACACACACACACACACACACACACACACACACACACACACACACACACACACACACATACATACACACATACACACACACACACACACACACACACATATATATATTTATATATATATATATATATATATATATATATATATATATAATTTTATTTTTATTATTTTTTCTTTTTCTTCTTTTTAAATTAAGTATTTTACATTGAAAATTGATTAAATTATGTTAGGATGTAACAAGCCTTCAGTAAAGCCCGCCCATTTAAGTCATGATATTTATATACATTTGATGTTTTAACTTTTAATTGTTAGCAACTCAGTAACATCAGTAACTTGGGACTCTACATATAAAAAAACGAAAGTCCTATAAAACTATTAATTAATCAGGAATTCCATATGATACATCTTCCGCTTTTGTTTGTAAATTTGCAGTTTTTAAAAGTCCCCAATTATTTTTTTTTTATTAAGAAAATAAGGAAAAACTGAACGTATTTAAAGAATCTTTCTCCTTTTTTGTTCCACGTAGGATCAAGAATATATCGTGTATCGTTTTATCATCATTTTTATTGTGTATCGTTTTATCATCATTTTTATCATGTATCGTTTTATTATGATTTTATCGTGTATCGTTTTATTATCATTTTTATCGTGTATCGTTTTATTTATCATTTTTATCGTGTATCGTTTTAACATAATTTGTTTCATCGTGTTTATTTTCGTTTAATTTTCATCCTTTAAGAAATGAAAAATAAAATCCTTTACGTCATCAGAGTGCCAGTATGTGATCCTGAACATGATATCAACAAATGAAGTCTGAGCCATCTGTAATATTTCACAATGTTCTTGTTTTCACAATTTACAGATTGTAAATCTGTCGGGTTTCTTAGTTGCAAAATCACCTGTCAGGTCAATTCAAAAATTTTCTACATAATCTATTTTCTCTCTCTCCCTCCTTCTTTTCTCCCCCTCCTTCTTCTTCTTTTTCTCTCTCTCTTTCTCTCTCCCCCTCCTTACCCTTCTTTCCTCCCACCCTCCCACAATCCATCCTACCCATCCCCAATCCCTTCTTCCCTCCCTCTCTCTCTCGCTCCCTCCTACTTCTCTCTCTCCCTCCTTCTTTTCTCCCCCTCCTTCTTCTTCTTTTTCTCTCTCTCTTTTTCTCTCCCCCTCCTTACCCTTCTTCCCTCCCACTCTCCCACAATCCATCCTACCCATCCCCAATCCCTCCCTCCCTCCCTCTCTCTCTCTCTCCCTCCTCCTTCTCTCTCCCACTTCTCCTTCTTCTCCCTCCCCCTCCCCCTTCTCCTTCTCCTTCTCTCTCTCTCTCTTTCTCCTTACCCTTCTTCCCTCCCACTCTCCCACAATCCATCCTACTCCATCCCCATCCCCAATCCCTCCCTCTCTCTCTCTCCCTCCTCCTTATTCTCTCTCTCCTCCTCCTTCTTCTCCCTCCCCCTCCCCCTTCTCCTTCTCCTTCTCACTCTCTCTCTCTCTCTCCCTCCTTACCCTTATTCCCTCCCACTCTCCCACAATCCCTCTTACCCATCCCCAGTCCCTCCATCTCTCTCTCTCTCTCCCTCCTCCTTCTCTCTCCCCCTCCTTCTTCTCCCTCCCCCTCCTCCCCCTCCCCCTCCTCCCCTTCTCCTTCTCCTTCTCTCTCTCTCTCTTTCTCCCCCATTTTTAGCACGAGTTCCCCGTCGCGACACAAGAGTCTCACCCACTTCCTGTACCAACCCTGAACATCCTGTAGTCCTTTAATTTGTCTTCTTCCTACGTACGCGCACCCCAGGGGCAGGCGGATCGCGGTGTTGTTGGAGAAGCCGTCTGCTGGTGTTGTTGGGGAGGGGGGGATCTTCTGGTGTTGTTGGGGAGGCCGTCTGCTGGTGTTGTTGGGGAGGGAATCTGCTGGTGTTGTTGGGGAGGCCGTCTGCTGGTGTTGTTGGGGAGGGAATCTGCTGGTGTTGTTGGGGAGGGAATCTTCTAGTGTTGTTGGGGAGGGAATCTTCTGGTGTTGTTGGGGAGGGAATCTTCTGGTGTTGTTGGGGAGGGAATCTGCTGGTGTTGTTGGGGAGGGAATCTGCTGGTGTTGTTGGGGAGGGAATCTGCTGGTGTTGTTGGGGAGGGAATCTGCTGGTGTTGTTGGGGAGGGAATCTGCTGGTGTTGTTGGGGAGGGAATCTTCTGGTGTTGTTGGGGAGGGAATCTGCTGGTGTTGTTGGGGAGGGAATCTGCTGGTGTTGTTGGGGAGGGAATCTGCTGGTGTTGTTGGGGAGGGAATCTTTTGGTGTTGTTGGGGAGGGAATCTGCTGGTGTTGTTGGGGAGGGAATCTTTTGGTGTTGTTGGGGAGGGAATCTGCTGGTGTTGTTGGGGAGGGAATCTTCTGGTGTTGTTGGGGAGGGAATCTTCTGGTGTTGTTGGGGAGGGAATCTTCTGGTGTTGTTGGGGAGGGAATCTTCTGGTGTTGTTGGGGAGGGAATCTGCTGGTGTTGTTGGGGAGGGAATCTGCTGGTGTTGTTGGGGAGGGAATCTGCTGGTGTTGTTGGGGAGGGAATCTGTTGGTGTTGTTGGGGAGGGAATCTGCTGGTGTTGTTGGGGAGGGAATCTTTTGGTGTTGTTGGGGAGGGAATCTGGTTGGTGTTGCTGGGGAGGGAATCTGCTGGTGTTGTTGGGGAGGGAATCTGCTGGTGTTGTTGGGGAGGGAATCTGCTGGTGTTGTTGGGGAGGGAATCTTTGGTGTTGTTGTTGGGGAGTGAATCTGCTGGTGTTGTTGGGGAGGGAATCTTTTGGTGTTGTTGGGGAGGGAATCTGCTGGTGTTGTTGGGGAGGGAATCTTCTGGTGTTGTTGGGGAGGGAATCTTCTGGTGTTGTTGGGGAGGGAATCTTCTGGTGTTGTTGGGGTGGGAATCTTTTGGTGTTGTTGGGGAGGGAATCTTCTGGTGTTGTTGGGGAGGGAATCTGCTGGTGGTGTTGGGGAGGGAATCTTCTGGTGTTGTTGGGGAGGGAATCTGCTGGTGTTGTTGGGGAGGGAATCTTCTGGTGTTGTTAGGGAGGGAATCTTCTGGTGTTGTTGGGGAGGGAATCTGCTGGTGTTGTTGGGGAGGGAATCTGCTGGTGTTGTTGGGGAGGGAATCTTCTGGTGTTGTTGGGGAGGCCGTCTGCTGGTGTTGTTGGGGAGGGAATCTTCTGGTGTTGTTAGGGAGGGAATCTTCTGGTGTTGTTGGGGAGGCCGTCTGCTGGTGTTGTTGGGGAGGGAATCTTCTGGTGTTGGGGAGGGAATCTGCTGGTGTTGTTGGGGAGGCCGTCTGCTGGTGTTGTTGGGGGGGGGGGGAATCTTCTGGTGTTGTTGGGGAGGGAATCTTCTGGTGTTGTTGGGGAGGGAATCTTCTGGTGTTGTTGGGGAGGGAATCTGCTGGTGTTGTTGCGGAGGGAATCTTCTGGTGTTGTTGGGGAGGGAATCTGCTGGTGTTGTTGCGGAGGGAATCTTCTGGTGTTGTTGGGGAGGGAATCTGCTGGTGTTGTTGGGGAGGGAATCTGCTGGTGTTGTTGCGGAGGGAATCTTCTGGTGTTGTTGGGGAGGGAATCTGCTGGTGTTGTTGGGGAGGCCGTCAGCTGGTGTTGTTGGGGAGGGAATCTGCTGGTGTTGTTGGGGAGGGAATCTTCTGGTGTTGTTGGGGAGGGAATCTGCTGGTGTTGTTGGGGAGGCCGTCAGCTGGTGTTGTTGGGGAGGGAATCTGCTGGTGTTGTTGGGGAGGGAATCTTCTGGTGTTGTTGGGGAGGCCGTCTGCTGGTGTTGTTGTTGGGGGGGGAATCTTCTGGTGTTGTTGGGGAGGGAATCTGCTGGTGTTGTTGGGGAGGGAATCTTCTGGTGTTGTTGGGGAGGGAATCTGCTGGTGTTGTTGGGGAGGGAATCTTCTGGTGTTGTTGGGGAGGGAATCTTCTGGTGTTGTTGGGGAGGGAATCTGCTGGTGTTGTTGGGGAGGGAATCTACTGGTGTTGTTGGAGAGAGATTCTGCTGGTGTTGTTGAGAAGGGAATCTGCTGGTGTTGTTGGGGAGGGAATCTGCTGGTGTTGTTGGGGAGGGAATCTGCTGGTGTTGTTGGGGAGGGAATCTGCTGGTGTTGTTGCGGAGGGAATCTTCTAGTGTTGTTGGGGAGGGAATCTGCTGGTGTTGTTGGGGAGGGAATCTTCTGGTGTTGTTGGGGAGGGAATCTGCTGGTGTTGTTGGGGAGGGAATCTTCTGGTGTTGTTGGGGAGGGAATCTGCTGGTGTTGTTGGGGAGGGAATCTGCTGGTGTTGTTGGGGAGGGAATCTGCTGGTGTTGTTGGGGAGAGAATCTTCTAGTGTTGTTGGGGAGGCCGTCTGCTGGTGTTGTTGGGGAGGGAATCTGCTGGTGTTGTTGGGGAGGGAATCTGCTGGTGTTGTTGGGGAGGGAATCTTCTGGTGTTGTTGGGGAGGCCGTCTGCTGGTGTTGTTGGGGAGGGAATCTGCTGGTGTTGTTGGGGAGGGAATCTGCTGGTGTTGTTGGGGAGGGAATCTGCTGGTGTTGTTGGGGAGGGAATCTTCTGGTGTTGTTGGGGAGGGCGTCTACCCGTAGAAACAACACACCAATCTACAAACACGTATACATTACTTACATTACTTTCAGTGTATTATGTATGTGTCTACAAACACATTACTTTCAGTGTATTATGTATGTGTCTACAAACACATTACTTTCAGTGTATTATGTATGTGGACGCATCGAGTTAAGGAGACGAAATAAGATAAGATTCACCGTGAGAAACACTGGGTATCTGGTCCTATAACGAAAGGGTTAAAGATATATAAAATAGTTTAATTAATAAACGGTGATAGTGACTGATATTAGCTTGGGTAATAATAATGTGATGGTGATAATGGTGATGAGATTAAAAAGAGTAACGTCGACTTCATCACTAATAAAGGAGAGAGTGATAATGATAATAATGAAGATGATGATGATAATAATAATAGCAATAATGATAATAATGATAATAATAATAGCAGTAATAGTAGTAGTGCTAATAATGATGGTGATAATAATAATAATGATAATAATAATAATAATAATAATAATAATAATAATAATAATAATAATAATAATAATAATAATAATGATGATGATAATAGCAATGATAGCAATAGCAGTGATATAAATGATATCATTATTATCAATAATGACGATACCTGTAATAATAATAATATTGATATCAATAATAATGATATTCATAACAATAACAATAATTATAACATGATAATAATAATAATAACATAAATAACAATAACAACAATGTCGATAACATGATGATAATAATAATAACATAAATAACAATAACAATAATGTCGATAACATGATAATAATAATAATAACATAAATAACAATAACAATAATAATAATGATGATCTCTCTGAGTCCATATAATTATTATCATTATCATTATTATCTTAGAAAGCATACGGACCAAAAAACATTAAAAAATGAGTACTCTGCCTTATCCTATGTATCAAAGCTCATCAACATATCCGATAATAGATCTAATTAATAGGATAATTATCCGTAATGAGAAACCCTCTTGAAATATTCGGGGGTAAATAAAGAAAAAAAAAATGAAAAAAAAGTGGGAGGAAAATTTAAAAGATTCTGGCGAGAGAGAAGAAGTAGAAAAACAAGAAGGAGAAGAAGACGAAAGAAAGAAAAGAAAAGAAGAACAATGGAAGAAGGAGAAAAAAAAGAAAATATTAAGAAGGGAAAGAAAGAAAAGGAAAGAAGAACAAGAACAATGGAAGAAGGAGAAAAAAGAAAGAAAAAAATAAGAAGGGAAAAAAAAGAAAAGAACAAGAACAATGGAAGAAGGAGAAAAAAGAAAGAAAAAAATAAGAAGGGAAAGAAAACAAAAAGAAAAGTAGAACAAGAACAATGGAAGAAAGAGAGAAAAAAAGAAAAAAATAAGAAGGAAAAAAAAAAAAAGAAAACGAAAAGAAAAGAAGAACAAGAAATATATAGAAGAATAGGAAGCCTTAAAACTGTGATTAATGGGTATGTAAGAGACTAGTGTAGCAAGTAATGGGTTTCAAATCTAATGGTGTGAAATAATCCAGTTTTGGCATTTGAGGATTTTAATATTTTTTATTTTTTATTTTATTTATTTATTTATTTTTTTTGTTAAATGTTGATGAGGAGTTGTAAGAGAGAATGATAAGAATGTTAGTGAAGTTGATAATATTGATGATGTTGATAATGATGACGAAAGGAATAAAATGATGATTATGATGACAAAGGAATGAAATGTGGTGATGGCAAAGGAATATAATGATGATAATGACAAATGCACAATATGATGATGATAACAAAGGAATAAAATGATTATAATGACAAATAGATAAAATGTTAATAATGATCATGACCCTGATGATAGTGATGATAATCATTATAGTAACAGAATAGTAAATATCTAAAAACACAAATAAAGAGTAACTCAATGAATATTAAATGAACATGTCCTAATGTATAATGCAATGTTATTCCACCAATGAAAAAATAGTTGCAAAAATGTCACGTGGTTTTGCATTTGATACATTTACTTGCACATCCAGTATGTTTAACTTTAAAGGACAATTTCAAAATTATACAATCAACACCTAAAAGATATATATATATATATATATATATATATATATATATATAGATAGATATATATATATATATATATATATATATTTTATATATATATATATATATATATATATATATATATATATATATATATATATATATATATATATATATATATATATATATATATATATATATATGTATATATATATATATATATATATATATATATATATATATATATATATATATATATATATATATATATATATATATATATATATATATATATGTATGTATGTATAATAGTTATATCATATCAAGAGGTCATGAAATAACAAAAAACAAGATAAATATATGACATTAAAAAAAAGGAAATGTCACTTTAAAAATATAGTAAGGGATTTTTTAAAAGATATCATGGCAAACATTTCAAAAATATTATATAAGCTAACGTGTCTATATCATTACAGAGGTCAAATATACGTCGATAACCATATACGTGAAACATGGAATTGAGATGAAATATATCACAGTTAAATTTATGGTTTTATGATAATGATATAATGATGATCTTTGACGTCATCCTACGTTGCGTCATAAAATTAAAGCTTAATGGTTGATAATGATACTTTTAGGAATCCTGAAAGTGATGATGATACAAATGAGAGAAAAATGTGATTATGATAATAATGAATTGAGAAAAAATTATAACAAGAATACTTTTATTGATAATGGCCATGGTAATAATAAAGTAAGAATGATTTTAAATATGCTGGTGTTAAAGATAATGATAATAATAACAATGATAGTAATAATAATGATTATAGATAATAACGCATTGCGATAATATTGC
>NC_091586.1:2273083-2278917 GCF_042767895.1 Penaeus vannamei
TATTCGAGAATATTTGTATTTACGTTAAATAAAATTGTCAAAAAAATTGACGGAAAAAGTGCTAGTGTGACAGTGCCTTAAATCAAGGTCCTATCACAGTAGCACTTTTTCCATCAATTTTTGCGTTTCCGTCTGAATTTGAAGCTTTCCGCATGTATCGTTTGCACACGGAACGCCTCCCAGACCAAGACGGTTACGACTGTTTCCGTGTAATTTCCGTCTTGATCTTGTGCCACGTTGGATCTATACAGCTAGAATGTATTTATTGATAAATAGAATACGTAAGTTAATATTCTAGAACATTCGTAAATACAATATACACCAGCATCTATCTTTAAAATAACGTAATATGTATGAAAATGTTCGTGTGATTCCCGGGCGCCATGTTTGTTTACATAGGCAATGTCTGCTACCTCGGTAATGTGATGAAGTCAGTCGATTTTCATACGGAAAGTTCATTCGGAAACGAGAAAAATGACGGAAATAGTGATAGCGTGATTAGGCCTTTAAGGTGCTGTCACACTAGCACTTTTCCCGTCATCTTTTTGGCAATTTTATTTAACATAAATACAAACATTCTCGAATATAGATCTTGATTTGACATTGCTTGGCTGAAAAAGTTGACGGAAAGGTTTTCAGACGGAAACGATCATTATCGTCTGACTGGAAAATCGACAATTCACTCAAAAATGGACAAAATTTCAGAAAATTCGTCTGACTGGAACATCAACAATTCACTCAAAAATGGACAACATTTCAGAAAATTGTTAAAAAAAAAAAGACAGAAAAAGTGCTAGTGTGACAACAACTTACCTCTGCACTTAGACAAATACTTATTCCAGTACAATACTAAGCCCTTTCCATCTCGTCTAAGATTTTTACTTCCTGTCCACTTTCTATCGCGAGTCTTCCTTACAAGAGAGAGAGAGAGAGAGAGAAAAAAAAAAAAAACACGTTTATCCGATATAAATCTATCCGAATTCATAGCTATTATCCTCTGCCAGAACCAACAGGTGGCTCTTAGATGAGACTATGACTCGGTAATTTAGGATAAAGATGAGCTGGTGTTTCATGATGGAAATGTATTACGTGCATCGTGAACATAAGAAGGTAAGACATGCAACGCAAAGAGAACAAACATGTACATACATATATATAAATATATATATATATATATATATATATATATATATATATATATATATATGTATGTAAATATATATATTATATATTTATATATATATATAAGAGAGAGAGAGAAAGAGAGAGAGAGAGAAAGAGAGAGAGAGAGAGAGAGAGAGAGAGAGAGAGAGAGAGAAATAGATAGATAGGTATATAGATACATACATACATACATACATACATGCATGTATGTATCTATACGTTTGCATGTGTGCGTGTGAGTGTGAGTGTCAGTGTGTGAATAAGTGTGAGTGTGCGTGTGTGTGCCTACGTCTGTGTGTGTGTGTGCGTGCGTGTGCGTGTGTGTGTGTATGTGTGAGGGCCTGTGTGTGTGTGAGTATGTGTGTGTGTGAGTGTGTGGATGACTCTGTGTGTGCGTGGGCGTGCCTTCGTCTCTATTCGCCTGGGTCTGTGTGTAAGGTAGACGTGTATTGTGTGTGTGTTTATATATATATATATATATATATATATATATATATATATATATATATATATATATATATATATATATATATAAGAAGGAGAAGAAAGTCGAGAACGAATAAGGTGAAAGAAAAAGAAAGAAAGATAAAACACACGAAAATTAGGGGAGAGAGGACGAAAGAGAGAGAGAGAGAGAGAGAGAGAGAGAGAGAGAGAGAGAGAGAGAGAGAGAGAGAGAGAGAGAGAGAGAGAGAGAGAAAGTGGGACGAGTGTGAGGGGAAGAGTAGGTCGAGGGTGAGGAGAGATGTGAGGGGCTAGAGTGAGGGGAAGGGAAGAAGGGCGAGTGGAAGGAAAGAAAAAAACCGATAGTGAAAGGGAAGAGAAGAAACTAAGAATAAGTGAAGAGAAATAGGCCAAGAATGGAAGGAAGGGAAAACCGATAGTGAAAGGGAAGTGAAGCAAACTAAGAAAGAGAGGAAGAGAAGCAGAGAGTAAGAGGAAGAGAAGTAGGTCGGGAGTGAAAGGAAGTGAAGAGTGTCAAGAATAAAGAGAAGAGAAGAGGAGAGAAGATCAATTAATCGAAGAAGATGTGAAATGCGTAGTGGAGGAAGAAATGAGAGAGAAAGAGAAAGAGAGGAGAATGAAATGGAGGAAGAAGGGAGAGATAGGAGAAGAGAATACAAGTAAAAGTAGACGTAAAATACATACTGGAGGAAGAAAAAGAGAGAGAAAGAGAAAGAGGAGAATGAAAGGAGAGAGGGAAGGGAGAGATAGAAGTGGAGAAGGAGGAAGAGAGAAAGGAGATAAAGAATAGATGAAAGGAAGAGGATTGAAAGGGGGTATAGGAAGGGAGAAAGAAGGAAAGGGATAGGAGGGGAGGATAGGGAGATGGGGAAGGAAGAGAGAGAAAAGACGAAGAGAGAGGAAGGGAAAAAGATAAGAAGAGGAATAGCAGGAGAGATGGAGATGGGAATGGAGGAAGAAGAAATAGAAACACGGGGAGAGGTCGGAAGAGATAAGGAACGCAATAGGGGAAGGATAGGGAGATGGGAGAAGGAGAGAGAAAAGACGGGGGAGGAAAGAAGAGATAAGGAAAGGGATAGGAGAACGATAGCGAGATGGGAGAAGGAGAGAGAAAGGGGGGGGGGAGGAAAGAAGAGATAAGGAAAGGGATAGGAGAAGGATAGGGAGATGGGAGAAGGAGAGAGAAAGCCACGAAGGAGAGGGAGGAATGGGAGGGGTTTTGAAGGGGGAGGGAGGGGGAGGGGGAGGGAAAGGCAGGGGGATCGGATAGGGGTGGTAGAGGTAGGGAGAGAGGGGGTGGAAGGGAGAGAGGGGGATGGAAGGGGGAAGGAGAGAGGGGGTGGAAGGGGGGAAGGGAGAGAGTGGGGGTGGAAGGGGGAGGGAGGGAGGGTGGAAGGGGGGAGGGGGAGGGAGAGATGGGGGTGGAAGGGAGGAAGGGAGAAGAAGAAGAGGGAAGAAAGAGGTCAGGAGAGGGGGAGGGGGAGGGAAAGGGCAGGGGGGAGAAGGAGGAGGGGCAGGGGGAGGAGACGTCCGGGGGAGTCGGGCGTCCTGGAAGAAGTTGAAGGAAGCGAAGGTGGATCGGGGGAGGGGGGAGGGGGAGGGGAAGGGGTAGGGACATTACAGGGGGAGGGTGGACGTCCGGGGGTAGATGTGGGGAGGCGAGGGGAAAGGGAAGGGGAAAGGGGAGAGGGGGAAGGGGAAAGGGAGGGGGAGAGGGGAAGGGGAAAGGTAGAGAGGAGAGAAGTGGAGGGAGAGAGAGGAAGGGGGAAGGGAGAGGAGAGGGAGAGAGAGGAAGGGGGAGAGAGGAAGGGAGAGGGGAGAGGGAGGAGGAGAAGGGAGAGGGGAGAGAGGAAGGGGAGAGGGAAGGGAGAGAGGGAAGAGGGAAGGGAGAGGGGAGAGAGGAAAGGGAGAGAGAGGAAGGGGGAAGGGGAAGGGGAGGGGGGGAGGGCACAGGCAGTCACGGTGACCAACACACGCAAGTGAGTATTGATTATTCATCACCACAGATCGTCCTCCTCCTTCACCACTCACCGCCTCTTTCATCACATTTTTATTCTTCCACTTTCTTCGTCATCATTTTCTTCCACTTTCTTCATCATCGTCTTTTCCGTGTTTCACTTTCTTCATCATCGTCTATTCCGCTTTTAACTTTCTTTATCATCGTCTATTCCGTCTTTCACTTTCTTTATCATCATTTTCTTTCAGTTTCTTCATCATCGTCTTTTCCGCTTTTCACTTTCTTCATCTTCGTCCTTTCCGTCTTTCACTTTCTTCATCATCGACTGTTCACTTATTCGTCACAATTTACAGTGTTATTGTTATTATTTTTTTTTTTTTTGCTGCTGTTGTTGTTTTCGTGTTTATTATCATTATTTTTATTATTATCTTCACAATAATGATGATAATGATGATTACGATGATATTGATTATTATTGTCATCATAATCATTTATCTAGCTATTTATTTATTCATCTTCCTGTCTATCTATCTATTATTATAACTGTAGTTGTTGTTGTTATTATCATTTTTATTATTATAATTCTTCTTCTTCTTATTATTATTATTATTATCATCATCATCATCATCATCATCATCATCATCATCATCATCATCATCATCATCATCATCATCATCATCATCGTTGTTTTTATTATTATTATTATTATTATTATTATTATTATTATTATTATTATTATTATTATTATTATTATTATTATTGTTATTGTTATTATTATCATTATTATTATCATTATTATTGTTATTGTTACGGTTAGGATTGTTACCATCTTTAAATGTTCATTATTATTGTTGTTATTGTTATCTTATCTTTATCATAACAAAATTATTTTCTATCATCATATTTGTTGTTGTAGTTGTTATCATCATCATCATCATTGTTATTATCATCATCATTGTTGTTATTGTTATCATAATTATCATTCTTCTCATTATTATTATCATAATCATTATCATCATTATTTCTATTATTTTTTATCGTCATTAGATTTTATTATTATTATCATTATCATTATTATTAATGTTATAATTTTACTATCATTATTATCATTATCACTATTACATTAGTATTATTGTTATTATCATCATTATTATCATTATCCTTCTCCTCCACATCAAAATTATTGTTCATATCATCTTATTTACAATCATCACCACTTCTTTCTTTCTCTGATTCCTTACTTGTTCCTGCTATTATCGCGTTTTCTCCCATTCCCCTCTTCGCCTTTTTACTTTTTATTGCTTTTTACAGCTTTTATCATGATTCTTTCTTCGTCTTTCTTTTGTCGCTCGTCTCTCTCCCTTTCCTTCTGTAATATCACTATTCGGTATTGTTGTTATTGTTGTTATCCTTATCATTATCATCATTATCCTTATCATCATCACCGAGAGAGAGAGAGAGAGAGAGAGAGAGAGAGAGAGAGAGAGAGAGAGAGAGAGAGAGAGAGAGAGAGAGAGAGAGAGAGAGAGAGAAAGAGAGAGAGAGAGAGAGAGAGAGAGAGAGAGAGAGAGAGAGAGAGAGAGAGAGAGAGAGAGAGAGAGAGAGAGAGAGAGAGAAAGAGACGGAGAGAGAGAGAGAGAGAGAGAGAGAGAGAGAGAGAGAGAGAGAGAGAGAGAGACAGAGAGAGAGAGAGAGAGAGAGAGAGAGAGAGAGAGAGAGAGAGAGAGAGAGAGACAGAGAGACAGAGAGACAGAGAGACAGAGAGAGAGAGAGCCACTGCCACCATCATCATTATTATCATTACTATTGCTATTATTATCATTATTGTTGTTGTTGTTACTATTGCAATTCATTAAATTATTCTTACTGTAATGATAACTATTATCACCGTTATCTTCATTATTATTATTATCACTGATATTATTATTATCATTAGTAGTAGTAGCATCACTATCATTATCATTATTGTTACCATTACTACTATTATTACTATTGTTATTACAATCATCATTATTATAATTGTAATTATTTTCACTGGTATAATTACTATTTTGCTGTTATCATTATCATTACTGCTATTACTGCTATCATTATCACTATTATCATTATCATTATTACCATAATTATCATTACAATCCACCACATTCGACATGATTATCATAACCATTTCTAAAAGAAAAGAAAGAAAGGGGAAAAAGAAGAAGAAGAAAAAAAAAATATATATAGACAGATATAGCTTATAGATAGA
>NC_091586.1:2301917-2311917 GCF_042767895.1 Penaeus vannamei
AAAATAGAGAGAGATAAAGAATATAGATTGGAAATACATCAATGAAAAGAACTTTCTCTTTCTCTCTTTTTCTTCTCTTTGTCTCTCTTTCTCTCTTTTTCTTCTCTCTGTCTGTCTTTCTCTCTCTTTCTTCTCTCTCTCTCTCTTTACTTTCTTCTCTCTGTCTCTCTTTCTCTCTCTTTCTTCTCTCTGTCTCTCTCTTTCTTCTCTCTCTCTCTCTCTCTCTCTCTCTCTCTCTTTCTTCTCTCTCTCTCTCTTTACCCCTATTTTCTTTATTTTTTCTTAGATAGGAAAACGAAAGAACTTGCAGAACAGAACAGAACACTTGTTGCTTCCTCATCGCCAACGTGACAGACGACCGGCGCAACAAAGTGCAAAGCAACAAACATTGTACTCCAACCATATCAACAGTTGCCGGTTAGGGAAATAATTCACATTTTTGTCGGCGCCAAGGTTACCTCTTTGCCAATGCTTGTATGCGTTGGTGGGGGTGACGGAGGGGTGGGGGGTGGGGTGAAGGAGGGGGGGTGAGGGGATGAGGGAGGGGTGTGTGGGTGAGGGAGGGTGGGGTGAGGGGATGAGGGTGGGGGGATAAAAAGGGGAAGGGTGGTGGTGGTGGAGGGAGGGGTAATAGAGGGGGTTATGGGGGAGGGGAGTGAGGGAGGGGAAGTTGGGGGAGGGGATGAGGGAGGAGGGGGTGTAGAAGAGGGGATGTGGAGGAGGGAGGTAAAAAGGGGATGGGGTGGGAAAGAGGAGGGTAAAAAGAGGAGGGGTTAGGAGAAGCAGGGGGGTGAAGAGGAGAAGGATAAGAAAGAGAGACAGGGTGAGGGGGGAAAGGGGGAAGGGAGGGAAAAGGGCGTGGGGGGGTGAAGGAAGAGGGTGAGAAGGGGAGGAGAGTAAAAAAAAAGGAGGATAAGAAGATGAGGGTGAGGAGGAGGGAGGGAAAGGGGAAGGAGGAGGAGGAGAGGGGACGGGGGGGAGGGGGGAGGGGGAGAAGGAGAAAGGGGGGAGGAGGAAGATACGAAGGAGTGGGGGGGGGAGGGAGAGGGTTAAAGAGAGTGGAGGAGGGGGAGGGAGGTAGGAAAGAGAGGGTGATGAGGGGGAGGGGATAGAAAAGGAGGGTGGAGGGGGTGGGGTGGAGGAGGAGAAGGGGATGGGGAGGGGGGCGTGAGAGTGAGGAGGAAGGAGAGAGGAGAGGGGGGGGGAGGGTGAAGGAGAAGGGGATGGGGGGGGTGGAGGAGGAGAGGGGGATGAGGGGCGTGAGAGTGAGGAGGGAGTGAGGGAGGGGGGATGGTGGGGTGGGGGTGGGGGCGTGAGAGTGAGGAGGGAGGGTAAAGGGGGCATGGGTGACAGGGGAGGGGAAGGGAGGGGGGGGGTGAAGAAGTCAGGGGAGCGCCCACGAGGACAAGAGCTCGGGATGGGGGGAGGGGAGAGGGGGAAAGGGGAAGGGGGAAGGGGGGGGGAGCGAGCTTGATAGTCACCATTAGCAGCAACGCATACTTCTCCCCCGCATATTAATTAACATCAAACAAACAAACAGAAAATAACAACAAAATAAAACAATAAAAAAAAAAAATCTTCCATACATAAAAAAAAAGAAAAATTCCTCCATACATTAAAAAAAGAGGAAAAAAATCCTCCATATATTACAAAAAAAAAAAAAAAAAAGAATAACAAAATAAAACAATAAAAAAAATCATCCATACATTAAAAAACAAACAAACAAACAAACAAATAAACACACACCTTTAATGACACATTTAATCACTTACAAAAAAAACAAAAAAAAAAAAACAAAAACAAAAAAAAAAATAACCAGCTAGTTAAAAATCTCTTTTCCGCCGCAGCCGTGAACCGAGGGTGGCGGTAGCGGCGGTGGTAGCGGTGGTGGCGGTGGTGTTTGTGGTGGCGGTGGTAGGGGTGGCGGTGGCGGTGGTGGTAGCGGTGGCGATAGCGGCGGTGGCGGTGGTGGCGGTGGCGGTAGCGGTGGTAGCGGTGGCGGTGGTGGCGGTGGTGGCGGTGGTGTTTGTGGTGGCGGTGGTAGGGGTGGCGGTGGCGGTGGTGGTAGCGGTGGCGATAGCGGCGGTGGCGGTGGTGGCAGTGTTGGTAGCGGTGGTAGCGGTGGCGGTGGTGGCGGTGGTGGCGGTGGTGTTTGTGGTGGCGGTGGGTAGGGGTGGCGGGTGGCGGTGGTGGTAGCGGTGGCGATAGCGGCGGTGGCGGTGGCGGCGGTGGCGGTGGCGGTAGCGGTGGTAGCGGTGGCGGTGGGTGGCGGGGTGGGCGGTGGTGTTTGTGGTGGCGGTGGTAGGGGTGGCGGTGGCGGTGGTGGTAGCGGTGGCGATAGCCGGCGGTGGCGGTGGTGGCGGTGGCGGTGGTGGCGGTGGCGGTACGCGGTGGTGGCGGCGGTGGCGGTGGTAGCGGTGGCAGAGGCGGTGGCGGTGGCGGTGGTGGCGGTGGCGGTGGTGGCGGTGGCGGTGGTGGCGGTGGCGGTGGTGACGGTGGTGGTGATGACGGTGGCGGTAGCGGTGGTAGCGGTGGCGGTGGTGACGGTGGTGGCGGTGGTAGCGGTGGTAGCGGTGGTGACGGTGACGGTGGTGGCGGTGGCGGTGGTGGCGGTGGCGGTGGTGGCGGTGGTGGTAGCGGTGGTAGCGGTGGCGGTGGTGGCGGTGGTAGCGGTGGTAGCGGTGGTGACGGTGACGGCGGCGGCGGCGGCGGCGGTGGCGGTAGCGGTGGTAGCGGTGGCGGTGGTAGCGGTGGTGGCGGTGGTGTTTGTGGTGGCGGTGGTAGGGGTGGCGGTGGTGGTGGTGGTAGCGGTGGCGATAGCGGCTGTGGCGGCGGTGGCGGTGACGGTGGTGGCGGTGGCGGTAGCGGTGGTAGCGGTGGCGGTGGTGGCGGTGGCGGTGGTGGCGGTGGTGGCGGTGGCGGCGGTGGCGGTGGCGGTGGTGGCGGTGGCGGTAGCGGTGGTAGCGGTAGCGGTGGTGGCAGCAGGGGTGGTGACGGTGGCGGTGGTGGCGGCGGTAGCGGTGGTAGCGGTGGCAGCGGTGGTAGCGGTGGCAGCGGTGGTAGCGGTGGCAGCGGTGGTGACGGTGACGGCGGCGGCGGCGGCGGCGGTGGCGGTAGCGGTGGTAGCGGTGGCGGTGGTAGCGGTGGTGGCGGTGGTGACGGTGACGGCGGCGGCGGCGGCGGCGGTGGCGGTAGCGGTGGTAGCGGTGGCGGTGGTAGCGGTGGTAGCGGTGGTGACGGTGACGGCGGCGGCGGCGGCGGCGGTGGCGGTAGCGGCGGCGGCGGTGGTACCGGTGGCGGTGGCGATAGCGGTGGCGGCGGTAGCGGTGGTGGTAGCGGTGGTGGCGGTGGTAGCGGCGGTGGTAGCGGTGACGACGGTGGCGGTGGCGATAGCGGCGGCGGCGGTGGCGGGGTTGTCGCCTCCTACTTAGTACGTCGTTGCCGCCTCTGCCATTTTGTTCAGCCGGGAGGAATTTCTGTCCATGCTTTGCTCGCGCCGGTCTTTGTTCATTCCGCTGGCTCCTCCTCCTCCTCCTCCTCCTTCCTCTCTTCCCTTCTCCTCTTTCCGTTTTCGTCCTTCTCCTAATTCTAATTTTCTTCTCCTTCTCTTCCCTTCTCCTCTTTCCGTTTTCGTCCTTCTTCTAATTCTATTTTTCTTATTTTCTTCTCTTCCTTCTCCTCTTTCCGTTTTCGTCCTTCTTCTAATTCTAATTTTCTTCTCCTTCTCTTCCTTCTCCTCTTTCCGTTTTCGTCCTTCTTCTAATTCTAATTTTCTTCTCCTTCTCTTCCTTCTCCTCTTTCCGTTTTCGTCCTTCTCCTAATTCTAATTTTCTTCTCCTTCTCTTCCTTCTCCTCTTTCCGTTTTCGTCCTTCTTCTAATTTTAATTTTCTTCTCCCTCCTCTTCCTTCTCCTCTTTCCGTTTTCGTCCTTCTTCTAATTCTATTTTTCTTATTTTCTTCTCCTTCTCTTCCTTCTCCTCTTTCCGTTTTCGTCCTTCTTCTAATTCTAATTTTCTTCTCCTTCTCTTACTTTACCTCTTTCTGTGTTCGTCTTTCTTCTTCTTCTTCTTCTAATTCTCTTCTCCCTTCTCTTCCTTCTTTTCTCTCAAGTTTTCATTCTTCTTCTAATTCTCTTCTCCTTCTCTTCCTTCTCCTCTTTCCTTTTCGTCCTTCTTCTAATTCTAATTTTCTTCTCCTTCTCTTCCTTCTCCTCTTTCCGTTTTCGTCCTTCTTCTAATTCTAATTTTCTTCTCCTTCTCTTCCTTCTCCTCTTTCCGTTTTCGTCCTTCTTCTAATTCTATTTTTTTTCTCCTCTTCCTTCTCCCCTTTCGTTTTCGTCCTTCTAATTCTAATTTTCTTATCCTTCTCTTCCTTCACCTCTTTCCGTTTTCGTCCTTCTTCTTCTTCTAATTCTCTTCTCTCTTCTCTTCCTTCTTTTCTCTTTAGTTTTCATTCTTCTTCCTTTTCTTCTAATTCTCTTCTCCTTCTCTTCCTTCTCCTCTTTCCTTTTCGTTTCTTCTATCTCTAATTTTCTTCTCCTTCTCTTCCTTCTCCTCTTTCCGTTTTCGTTCTTCTTCTTCTTCTTCTTCTAATTCTCTTCCTTTTCCTCTTTGGTTTACTTTCTCGTAGTCTTTCTTTTTCTGTTTCTTGTATTTCTCTTTCTCATTCTTATCTTCCTCTTGTTCTCATTTTTTTCCACCTCGTCCTCTTTTTTTTTACAGCCCGCTTCTCCTCCTCCTCTTCCTCCATCTCCTCCTCCTCTTTCTCAACCCCTTCCTCATCCTCTTTGTCAACCTCATTCCCTTTCTCCCCTTCTTTCTCAATTTCCTTTTCCTCCTCTTTCTCGACCTTCTCCCCTTCCTTTCTCAGTTTCTCCTTCCTCCTCTTTCTCAACCCCTTCCTCGTTCTCGTTCTCAATCTCTTCATTCTTTTCCTCCTCCTCCTGTCGACCTCCTCTTCCTGCTGCTCATCCTCCCCCTCTCCCTCCTACTCAACCTCCTGCTCAACCCCTTTCTCCTACTCAACCTCCTCTTCCTCTAGCTCCTCCTCAACCTCCTCCTCTTCCTGCTGCTCACCTCCTCATCTTCCTCTATTCAACCTCCTCCTCCTCCTGCTCAACCTCCTCTTCCTCCTCAACCTCCTCTTCCTCCTGCTCAACCTCCTCTTCCTCCTGCTCAACCTCCTCCTCTTCCTGCTGCTCAACCTCCTCCTCCTCTTCCTCCTACTCAACCTCCTCCTCCTCCTCTTCCTCCTACTCAACCTCCTCCTCCTCCTCTTCCTCCTACTCAACATCTTCCTCTTCCTCGTACTTAACCCCTTCCTCCACCTCCTCTTCCTCCTTCTCAACCTCCTCCTCCTCCTTTTGCTCAACCTCCTCTTCCTGCTGCTCAACCTCCTCCTGCTGGCTGCCTACCATCGTGCCTACTGTCGATCTTGCATTGATCCGTGTGACCTTGTCTGTCTACCGACGTCAGTGTCCTTGTCGCTGAACACCCCCGTTCTCGTGTTATTCTGTTCACTTTTTTTGTTCTCTCTTCCCTTCCATCTCCCGGTTTCCCGATCCCCGGCTCGGTCCCCCGCGTGCGACCGGTCTGAGCGGTCTCTGGGGTTTCGACCTGCGCTCATTAAATAATTGAAGTCCCTCGAAGGGTCCCTGTGAATATTCGTTCTCCGTTTCCATACCGCCGCCGTCACCCTACGCGAGCGCCGTGTTCAAGGCAGCAACGGGAGCTTCGGTTTATTTGTGTTCAGATCCGTTCCCCCTTCCCTCCCTCCCTCCCTCCTTCCCTCCTCCCCGCGACCCCTCCTTTCACAGCCCGATCCCCTCCCTCCCCACACCTGCCAGACCAACCTCCCTTTGCCCCAACCTGGTCTAGCCTTGGTCTAGCCTCGTCGATCTGTCCCGGACCGTCCGCCCTGGCCGAGACCTTACCTGAGCGCCCCCATAGTTCCTTTGTTTGAACTTGCCACTTTATCCCCCAGATACAGTAGGTGACCTTTTGTCGTCACGTCATCCAACGCTGGCGCATGCAGCATGGGTGTTCAGCTCCGCCACAAAAAAGATCGCGCTGCTGCGGTCTCCCGTTCTCTCGCTTTTACGTTCTCCTGCTCGCGATCATGTCCTCCAGCTGCATCTATGTCTCTCTCTCTCTCTCCCCCTTCGGCCCCAGCTGAGTCTACTGCTGCCTCTCCCTCTCCTCCCTCTGTCGCCCTGTTTATTTTTCTTGACTTGGCCATTCGCCGTCACCAGCATCGGTTGGAGGTGATACGGCCACTCTCCCCCCTCCCTCCCCCGCCCCACTCCCCTACTCCCCCTTCCCGGGTTGCCACACCCCCGCCCCACCTCGGCCAAGCCCCTCCCTCCCTTCCCGTTGCCTAACTCCCTCCCTGCCTCCCCGCCTCCCTACCCCTCGACCCTCAAAACTCTCTCTTGCTCCCCTCCCTCCCCTCCCCTTCCTCGACCCAGGGTCCTCTGCCCTCTCACCCCCCTCCCCTCCCTTCCCTCGCCCCCCTGCCCTTCGCGGCCCCTGCTCTCCCCATCCCCCTGCTTTCCGCTCACACCCATCCACTCCTCCCGCTCTCCCTCTCCTCCTCCTCCTCCTCCTCCTCCTCCTCCACGCACACTATCTCTCCCTCACGTTACCTCACTCACGTCCCGCTGCTTCCATTCCTATTCCTCTCTCTTTGTCACACACATTCCTCGCAACCTCATCTCCAGAAAGAAACCAAATCATAGATAAAGTCAAATAATTATTCATATGCATTTTTTAAAAAATCGGTATTTCCTCTGCTGTGAAAATACCAGCCGAGAGAATACGTGGTTTTCTTCCATTCTTTATGTAACCCTACTTTCCACACCCCTGCCTTCCTCCAGACAAGACCTTCAACCTCTCTCGTATCCCCCTCGCTTCGTGGAGCAGCTACCTTCCTTGCTTCGCTGTCCTTGACTGTTTTCCTTTGTTATTTGTCGCTTTTTTACGTTAGGACCTTTTATTAGCATTATTATTTTTATCTTTGAAATGATTGCATTCGTCAGCGCCGGTTCTGTGAGGGCTCCCTTCTGTGTTCATGGGTCTTGGGTTGATTCCCACAACGGCGAAAGCGACAGGGAGGGAAAGAGGGATAGAAAGGAAGAGAGAGAGAGGAAGAAAGAGAGAGGGAGGGAGGGAGGGAGAGAGGGAGGGAGAGAGGGAGAGAGAGAGAGAGAGAGAGGGAGAGAAGGAGAGAGGGAGAGAGGGAGGGAGAGAGAGGGAGGGAGAGAGGGAGAGAGAGAGAGAGAGAGAGAGAGAGAGAGAGAGAGCAAATTAGAAAGCGAGGGAAGATGAAAAAAATAAAATATATACACTGAGTGCCAGACAGAAATAGGCAGAACGTGTGAAAGAGATATAAAGAGAGAGAGAGAGAGAGAGAGAGAGAGAGAGAGAGAGAGAGAGAGAGAGAGAGAGAGAGAGAGAGAGAGAGCATTTTCAGCATTACACCCGCGCGGCGAGACAGGTGCGAGAATCGAGCTGGGTATGTGTGCACCCAAGGCACTGTTCCTCTCCCCAAGCCGATGCTACAACGAAACGACTGGAATAGTCAACGTTATCGGGCTCGTTTGCGTGTGTGAGAGATAACGACGGCCGAGCGATTCTAGGTGCGCACTGACCCCGACCTCAGCCCACCTCCTGATTGACACCCAGTGCTACGGCAGAGCACCCAAGTGTTTTCCCCTCTCCCCTTCGCCGCTTCGGATCCCTCGCCGTGCTCAACCGAGCCGGCCGCGAGAGCAAAAAGTCCGTGGTAGGGAAATAATCCCCCATAGGACGAGCGAGGGACCAAAATGCGAGCGGGAATGTATTAAAGGTAGGTGCGTCTGGCTAACGGGGTCGCGGTGTGTTCAGTGTCCAAGTTGATCAGTGGTGTCCCGAAGCGCGGGGTCGGCTAGTCAGCGACGCCGCTAAGACTGCTGCACCAACCACCTCTTCTACTTCCTACACAATACAGGCAATCGAATGTTATTGATTCTTTTTGCATTTGCCACGGCGGAGGGGCGGCGTCCGTCGAGCTGTCTCTGTTGCAATCCTTTTCGCATCGAAAGAATTGGGCAATTATCTTTATGAAGGTCAAGGAGAGCCAAATAAATTCTGTATATAAGTAATTGGCAACTTTTCTCCGCTCTCGGTCTGGAACCCGCTCAAGATGCCGTACGAATAGGGCGAAAGGGGAATCGTATGCTTATTTCCTTCGGACGCCACACGCTCACCTCATCATCTGCTAAGTAATAGTCATCCCTCGCTAAGTTCTCGAAAAAAAAGAGACGTACGCCGAGCCCCCGGAGGAGACGAGGACCGAAATGCGACGAGAACCGAGAGAGGAAATAAAGCGAGTTTAAAGTTTGAATGAGACCGTCTCGAAGGGGGGGGGGGGGGGGGACTAAATCGTGATTTTCGTTCGTGTCGAGGAACCGCTACGGAAGCAAAGGCTGCATCTCGTTTTGCTTTTCCACGGCCTACCCGCCCCGTCTGCGCCTCCTCCACCTGGCGGGGCTGGCGGAGGCCGTGGCGGACGGTATATTAGCTTAAAAATAAGAAAAAAGGGAGGGGGAAAGATCTCTTACAGTGTAAATCCCGAGAAATGCTGGGCTCTCAAGTAGTTAGAGCGAGGAATGTGAAATATTTCGTCCACCGTTCACCGTCATAGAGGGAGAGGGGACGGGGAGGTCTCCCCTCTCCTCTCCCCTTCTCTCCCCCCCACCCCACTCTCCCCTCCTCTCCCTTTCCCCCCTCTCCCTCTCCCCCTTCTCCCCTCCTCTCCCTCTCTCCTTCCCCTCCCTCTTCCTCTCCCCTTCCCCGTTCCTCCTCCTTCCTCTCCCCCTTTCCCTCCTCCCCCTCCCCCCTACCATCTTCCCACGAGCCCGGGCAATACTGTCTCTACTTTCAGCGGATACGTGGCACAGAATCTCCCCTCCCCCCCATCCCTCCCTCCCTCCCTTCCCCCCCCTCCCCCCGCACCCTCACAGCTGGCAAAGGAATATAGCTCATGTCATGCTTAGGAATCGAGATAAAGGCACCAAGAATATATTTTCGGATGGGGTGATGTTCGTAGTCAAGCCTGGCAGGCACTCACATGACAATGACTTCTTGTACACTCACCCCCCTCCTCTAATCCCCTCCTCCCTCCTCCCTCCTTCCGTCCTCCCCTCCTCCCTCCTCTCCCTTCCCCCTTCCCTCCTTCCCCCTCCATCCCTCCTTCCCCTCCTCCCCCTTCCCCTCCTTCCCTCCCTCCCTCCTACTGTCCCCCTTCCCCTCCTCCCTCCTTTCCCTCCCTCCTCCTTCCCCTCCTCCCCCTTCCCCTCCTCCCTCCTTCCCCTCCTCCTCCTCCCTCCTTCCCTCCTCCCTCTCCTCCTTCCCTCCCTTCCCCTCCCTCCCTCCTTCCCCCTCGTCCCCCTCCTCCCTCCTCCCCTCCTCCCTCCTCCTTCCTTCCCCCTCCTCCCTCCTCCCTCCTCCCTCCCTCCTCCCTCCCTCCTCCAAGATAACACACGTAGACAATTATCACCAAGCAGATATATAGATCTGATAGTTACCCCCCACCCTTCCCAACAACAAACAAACAAATAACAACAACAACTACCCACAACAAATTATCACCAAAAAAACAACCTCGATATATTTAAAAAAAACAAAACAAAGATATTAAAAAAAAGCTAAAAACAAGATCGATAAACAGTTAAAAATGGCGAGAGAAGCGAACCCTGCCTGGTTACACGACTGCCTCCCCGACATAATTTCTCATATTTTCAAACTCTTTCCACTCCCACCAAGACACGCCCAGATCCGGGGTGGGGTGGGGGGTGGGGTGGTGTGGGGGTGGGGGGGAGCAAGCACACGCCAGACGGAGAGAATGACGTAAGGGTTGATAAAAAAGGGGAGGAGATGGAGGGAAGGAAGAGGAGGAGAAGGGAGAGGGAAGAGAAGGAGGATGAAGGGAAGAAGGAGGTGAGGAGGAGGAGAGAAGGGAA
>NC_091586.1:2314417-2316917 GCF_042767895.1 Penaeus vannamei
TGAGGATGTTATGATAAAAGATAATACTTAATGGTATAATGATGGTATTACTGTTCATGATAATAATGATAATCATTGCAATTGTCTATATTACAACGCCAATAATAATGATATTACTGGTAATAGTATCAGTTAAAACGATAATGATAGTCATATTAATATCTTAATTGATAATGATAATAATGGTAATGATGAAATTAATGATATCAAGGGTAATGTCATGATAATGATAATGATAATAATGATAGTGACGATAATGATAATTGTAATAATGATGATGATGAAGATGATGATAATGGTACTGATAATAATAGTGATAATAGAAGAATATTAATGATAATAAAAGAAATAATTAAGAAAATAAAAAGATAATTGATTAGTTGATTATGATAATAACGATGCCAACATTGAATATGATGATCCTGATGGTAATGATAATAATAATGATAACAGCAACGATGATGATAGTGATTGTAATAATAATAATGGTATTGTTAATAAGAAGAATACTAATTATAATTATGATTGAAATGATATGATGATTAAAATATTGATAATGGTGATGATAAGAATGCTAGTATCAATGATGATGATGATAATGATACTATATATAATGATAACAATAATGTTAATTCTAATACTAATACTCCTAATATTGATATGGATTTGACAACAATAATGATAATAACGATAACTGGAATAGTAATAATTATAATGATTTTAATGATAACAATTATTATAATTATAATAATAATGATAATAGAAGTAATTACAGTGGTTATGATGATAATGAAGATGATAAAATGATAATAATTATAATGAAAATAATAATGTCAATATTAATAACAATAACAATAATGATAACAATATCATTCTTCTTCTTATATTACTATTAATAATGATAATTATGCTGATAATAGTAATGATAATAGAAATGGTAATGATAGTAATAATGATAATGATAATAATGATAATAGTAGTAATGATAATACTGATGATGATAATAATAATGATAATGATAATAATAATAAAAATGATGATGGTAATAATAATGATAATGACAATAATTATAACTATAGTAATTATGATAATAGTAACACTGATATGAACAACAATAAAAATAATGATGATAATAACATTAAGGATAATGATAATGAATATATTCATAATAATCATAATAATAACAATAGCAATGATAGGAATAATAAAAGCAATAGCAATAATAATAATAGCAATAATAATGATAATGATAATAATGATACTAAAATAATAGGAATGATAATAATAATAATAATAATAATAATAATGATAATAATAATAATAATAATTAATAATAACAATAATAATAATAATAATAATAATAATAATAATAATAATAATAATAACAACAACAATAATAATAATAATAATAATAACAACAACAATAATAGTAATGATGATAATAATGACAATAATGATAATAATGATAATAATGATAATAGTGATAGTAACAATAATGATGATAATAATAATGATGATGATGATAATAATAATAATAATAATAATAATAATAATAATAATAATAATAATAATAATAATAATAATAATAATAATAATAATAATAATAATGATAATGATAATAATAATAATAATGATAATAATAATAATAATAATAATAATAATAATAATAATAATAATAATAATGGTGACAATGATAATGATGATGAGAATGATAATGATTATAATAACAATTATCACAATGGCAATGATATTGATAATAGTAATAGTAGTAACAATGGTAATGATAAAAGTAATGATCATAACAATAAACATGATGATGATGTGATTATAATGATAATAATAATGATAATAATAATGATGATACTAGTAGTTATAATGATGATGATAATACTATCATGATGATAATAAGAGAAAATCATATTGACAATAATAGATACAATAATGAGAAAAATGATAATGACAATAATAATAATAATGACAAAAAAAAGATAATCACAATAATGATTATATGATAAAAATGATAATAATGATAATAACAAAAAATGTAATAATAGTAACAATAATAATAAAGATGATAACGATAATGATGATGATACTACTACTACTACTAATAATAATAAAAGTAATAATAATAACAATAATAATGATGACAGTAATGATAATAATAACAATGATAATGATAATGATGATAATGATAATAATCATACCAATAACGATAACGGTAATGATGACAATAACAATCATCATAACAATAATAATATAAATAACCAAAACAGAACAAGAAGAAGAAGAACAAGAAAGAAAAGAAAAAGAGGAAGAGAAAAAAAAGAAGGAGGAGGATCAGAGGAGAAGAAAGAAAGAGGAGAAAGAAAAGGAGAAAGAGAAGAAAAAATAGAAATCATAATAATAATAACTCTTTTATCCGGATATCCCTGTCACACACAACGGAGCATAGGTGAAGGTCGGATATGATGAGAGTTTTGATAATATCCGAAAACCT
>NC_091586.1:2334417-2339417 GCF_042767895.1 Penaeus vannamei
AAAGAGATAGCTCAGTCTCCCCCGAAGAACTCGATTCACAGAAAACGGGAACCTACAGCATCGAAGAGGGGGAACTCAAGGATATAGCTCGTGAAAAGAGCGAAGAAAGTGACCGATCTCTCAGCGACGATGAGACCCTTCCGAGTTCTCGGTCTCAGGACATTTCGGTCTCGACGGTGACCGAGAGACCTCCTCGGGGCCTCTCGTGGGAGGTCTGGTTCCTCCAGAAATACCAACAAAAGGCGGAGGAGAGCCAGGAGGAAATTGCCAAGAGGAGAGAGGAGGAAGAGATAGCAGAACGAGAGAGAGAGAAGGCGAGGCGGTTGAAACTCAGAAGCCAGAACGAAGTGACGAAGTGGCTGCAGAAGAAGAGAAAGGAAGAAATCCAAAGGAGAAGGGAAAGGAAAAGAGCAGAAGAGTTGAAGCTAGAAGAGGAGGAGAAAAAGACGAGAGAGAAACAGAAATTAAAGCGTAGGGCAAGGGCAGCGTACAGGGAATGGAGAGAAATGAAAGACCAAGAGGAAGAAGAGTCAAAGAGAAGGTAAGAAAGAGATACGAGATATGAATAATCATAAGGAAAATGTTAAAGATTAGTAATGACAGTGAAAAATGTTAATTAAAATGAAATACTAATGATAATGACATGATTAGGACAAATGATAAAACAATCGTCTACTACAATTAATACGATTAATAAAGACCTTTGATGAAGTGTTCATGATATCATTATCATTAATAGAATCATTAATGTGCTGATAACAGTATTAATGCTCCTGCTAAGAGTAATGGCATTGGTAATTAATTGGTAATGATACTACAACGTCTTTACTAGTATAACAACATCAACAACAACTACTACTACTATCACTACTACTACTACTACTATTACTGCTACTACTATTACTATTACTATTACTGCTGCTACTACTATTACTACTACTACTACTACTGCAACTACTACTATTACTATTACTACTACTACTATTACTACTACTACTACTACTATTACTACTACTATTACTACTACTATTACTACTACTATTACTACTACTATTACTACTACTACTACTACTACTACTACTATTACTACTACTACTACAACTACTACTATTACTATTACTATTACTACTACTACTACAACTACTACTATTACTATTACTACTACTACTACTACTACTACTACTATTACTACTACTACTACAACTACTACTATTACTATTACTATTACTACTACTACTACAACTAAAACAACAACAACAACTACTACTCCTATTAGTCCTACTATTACTACAACAATGACAACTACTACTACTACTACTACTACTACATCAACTACTGCTACTACTGATAACATATCACTTATGATAACAGCTATCATAGCGGAAGCGATGGTGATAACAGCTGGAAATCCTTATTCCAGGCAGAAGATGCAGGAGTAGAGAGCTATGAAAGGCTTAATCCTCCGTTATTAATTTCTCACTTATTCATTGAGTACCATCATCTATTTCTGTTTTAACTTTTTATTCATTTATCTAAATTAATTATGAATTGATTTATTATTCGTGTATTTGTTTATTTGTTTATCAATTTATTTATTATTCATGTATTTGTTTATTTATTTATTTATTATTCATGTGTTTAATTATTAATTTATTTATTGTTCATGTATTTGTTTGTTTATTAATCTATTTATTGTTCATGTATTTGTATATTTGTTTATTAATTTATTTATTGTTCATGTATTTGTTTGTTTATTAATTAATTTATTCACGTATTCGTTTATTTGTTGCCATTTATTGATTTACTTAATTCACTTAATATTAATTCATCCAATCATTCATTTGTTGATTATTTTTTCTTTCCAGACAGCAAGAAGAAGAAGAGGAATGGGCGAAGGCGCAGCAGAGGCGTCTCGCGACCTCGTCCCAAGCCTACGTGTCGTGGCTGAACTCCCACCCACGATTCTCACGGCGGTACGACTCGCGGGCGTACTCTGGGGGGAGGGTCGTGACCTACTATGACCGGGGTCGTCCGTCGTCACCCACTATGGTCAATCCGGTGCCGTGGAGGAGACTTTGAGATGGTTATATGTTTTTTTTTTCTCTGATTTTTCATATGGTTTGGTTTATAAGTTTTTTTTCTCTGATTTTGCGTGTGGTGTTTGCTTGTTTAGAATGGGAGGAGGGGAATTACGTAAGGTATGAGATAAGAATGGAGGAAGTAAGGAGGAAAGGGTAAGAAAGGAAGAAGAGGAAAGGCGTATGGATTTTACTCGTTGATGATTGTGAGTGACTATTTTCCACGGCGATGAAAAAGGTCAACAAATATATTATATTTAACTTTGGTATGTTTGATTTTCCCTGAATGGTCCTTTTTTTGAGATGAGTACAATCTAAGCTCCAGTAAATAAACAGTTTAAGTTTAAGTTTACACAGGAATGAAATGTTTTCTTGTGTTCAATAATACGTTACTTTCTAGGATTTCTAGCACAACAAACAGCAATATTTTGTTTCAGCAAGTAGCAACAGGTCTGTTTCATTGTATATAATGCTTGTTTGTATCCTTTTGGCAATGCTAATCCCCCCCCCCCCCCACTCAAACATGACAACAACTCTGATGAGACCTAAACATCGATCTCCGCTTTCCTTTACTTTTCACACACACACACACACACACACACACACACACACACACACACACACACACACACGCACGCACTCTCTCTCTCTCTCTTTTTCTCTCTCACACGCACACACCACTCTCTCTCTCTCTCTCACACACACCACTCTCACCCCCCCCCCCTACACACACACTCTCTCTTTCTCTCTCTCTCTCTCACACACACCACTCTCTCTCTTTCACACATACACACACACACCACTCTCTCTCTCTCTCTTTGTCACTCTTTCCCTCTCTCTCTCTTCTCGAGCACACGCACGCACACACACACACACACACACACACACACACACACACACACACACACACACACACAGACACACACACACACACACACACACTTCTCTCACCCCCCTCCCCCACGCACACACACTCACCACTCTCTCACCCTCCCCCCCCTTCACGCACACACACTGCCACATACATTCCCACAAGTACAAGTTCAGCCTTCTCTATATTGGTCTCCACTACCCTTTTGTATGGAAGAAAATTCACGTTGAAATGTTTTGACACGATTACAAAAAAATCTGTATTGCACTCAACAGCAGTTATTGATAAAAATGTCAATGTTTCTTTAATTATACTCGTACATCTTGTTCACTACATACATCTTGTGTTTGCTGAACACTTTTTTGTAACCATTCATTCGTTGGGATCAAATTTCCCAATGGTCGTTCTAAGACTCCATTTCAAATTGTCTTGGTTGTATCAAAGAAAATAACAATTCTAATTTCAGGTAATTAGTACTTTAGTTGAGTTTTCCCTTGTATATTAGTTTTCTATTTATACGCTAAAGTAGAAAACGTAATAATTTAAGGGGTGACTATAATTTTTTGACCATATCATTGAAAAAAGTAAATACAATTACTACGAGCATAGCGGGAGAAAACAAGGCAGAAATAGAGTAAAAATAAACAATTCTATACAACAGTGAAGCACATTGGGTTTCAATTGTTTAACACTAACATTTGGATAAGATATTAAGATCCGGTAAAATTTAAATATACATTATGTTCATCTGTTGGTTTTCTTGGATATGTACGTGTGTGTGTGTGTGTGTGTGTGTGTGTGTGTGTGTGTGTGTGTGTGTGTGTGTGTGTGTGTGTGTGTGTGTGTACGTATGTGTAAGTGCATGTGTTGTGTTTATTTGTTTATGCGTGTGTATGTGTGTGTGTGTGTGTGTGTGTGTGTGTACGTATGTGTAAGTGCATGTGTTGTGTTTATTTGTTTATGCGTGTGTATGTGTGTGTGTGTGTGTGTGTGTGTGTGTGTGTGTGTGTGTGTGTGTGTGTGTGTGTGTGTGTGTGTGTGTGTGTGTGTGTGTGTGTGTGTATACGTATGTGTGTGTAAGTGCATGTGTTGTGTTTATTTGTTTATGCGTGTGTATGTGTTGTGTTTGTATGTTTATATGTGCATGTGTGTGTGCGTGTGTATTTGTTTGTTTGTTTGTGTATATGTGTGTCTGTGTGTATACATGTGTTCGTGATACTGTGAAGTTTGTGTGTTTGTGCGTCTGTGTGTGTTTGCATATCGGTGTGTATGTGTGTGTAATTGTTTTTTATTTGTGTGTGTGCGTTTGTGTTTGTCGGTTTATTTGTGTGTGTGTGAGTTTGTGTATACGTGTTTGTGTGTGTCCGTTTATTTGTGTATGTGCGTTTGTGTATGCGTGTTTGTGTGTCAGTTTGTTTGTGTGTGTGCGTTTGTGTATACGTGTTTGTGTGTCAGTTTGTTTATGTGTGTGCGTTTGTGTATACGTGTTTGTGTGTGTCAGTTAATTTGTGTGTGTGCGTTTGTGTATACGTGTTTGTGTGTGTCAGTTTATTTGTGTGTGTGCGTTTGTGTATACGTGTTTGTGTGTCAGTTTGTTTGTGTGTGTGCGTTTGTGTATACGTGTTTGTGTGTCAGTTAATTTGTGTGTGTGCGTTCGTGTATACGTGTTTGTGTGTGTCAGTTTATTTGTGTGTGTGCGTTCGTGTATACGTGTTTGTGTGTCAGTTTATTTGTGTGTGTGCGTTTGTGTATACGTGTTTGTGTGTGTCAGTTTATTTGTGTGTGTGCGTTCGTGTATACGTGTTTGTGTGTGTCAGTTTATTTGTGTGTGTGCGTTTGTGTATACGTGTGTACATGTTCCCTATTACCCTTGTGTGTCAGTTTGTTTATGCGTGTGCGTTTGTGTATACGTGTTTGTGTGTGTCAGTTTATTTGTGCGTTTGTGCACGCGTTTAAGTCCACTGTGTTGGTTTTCTCGGATATGTGAATAATCGACTTTAAAGTGGTGTGCGTGTATGTAGACATGAATAGATAAAATAGTGTTTTGTGTG
>NC_091586.1:2341917-2346917 GCF_042767895.1 Penaeus vannamei
TATCGTATAATAAGAATAATATAAATGAACAATGAAATTAAGTAAATAGAAGAAGAATCAGAAGAGAAAGAAAAAAAAGGAGCAGGCAAGTTTCTAAAAAAATATCGTTGTTGTGACGGCGAGATAAATAATTTCTAAAAAACGTCTAATTACATGTGATTAAATTACAATTAAATATCCAATTACACTGTCTTGCAAAGCTTAAATTTTTGTTAAGGATTTTCCATATAAGATCAAACTGTCAGTATTGAGTAAACTTTGAAAATACATTAGCACACTGAACACAATTTGTCATTTCTTCACATCTAATTCCTTCTTCTCCTCCTACTCTTCCTTCCCCTTCTCCTCCTCCTCCTCTTCCTTCTCTTCACTCTTCCCCTCCTCCTCCATCTTCCATTCCTTCTCCTCCTCCTCCTCCTCTTCCTTCTCTTCACTCTTCCCCTCCTCCTCCTCCTCCTCCTCCTCTTCCTTCTCTTCACTCTTCCCCTCCTCCTCCTCCTCCTCCTCTTCACTCTTCCCCTCCTCCTCCTCCTCCTCTTCCTTCTCTTCACTCTTCCCCTCCTCCTCCTCCTTCCCCTCCTCCTCTTCACTCTTCCCCTCCTCCTCCTCCTTCTCCCGCTCCTCCTCCTCTTCCTTCTCTTCACTCTTCCCCTCCACATCCTCCTCCTCCAATCTTCCACCACAACGTACATAAAAATAACCTCCTTCTACCATTCCTTCTCCTCTCTTCTCTACTCCCACCTCCACGGACACCAACAGAGACCCGAGAGACTGTATCCAACTCACCTTCTTGAACACGAATGCCGTAATGGGCAGCCCGTCGTCCCTTATATATACCCCTCCCCGCATCCATGTCGAGGTAATCCACTTCATGTCCTGTTAACAGCTGACGTGTGGATATCCTACAGGCAGTACCGTTGGTCAGGCGGCTCCGTTTCTCTCTCCTCTGGCGGTCGTTGTCGTCTGTTTGTCGGGGTTCTGTTGCCTGGTTGGCTCTCGGGTCCTTGTCGGTTCCTGGTAATTGGTTTAGGAGTGATTTATGAGTGATTTAAGGGTGATTTATGAGTGATTTATGAGTGATTTAGGGGTGATTTATGAGTGATTTAAGGGTGATTTATGAGTGATTTAAGGGTGAATTAAGTGATTTATGAGTGATTTATGAGTGACTTAAGGGTGATTTATGAGTGATTTAAGGGTGATTTATGAGTGATTTAAGGGTGATTTAGGAGTGATTTAAAGGTGGTTGAAGATTGATTTAAGAGTGATTGAAGGGTGATTTATGAGTGATTTATGAGTGATTTAAGGGTGATTTATGAGTGATTTAAGGGTGATTTAGGAGTGATTTAAAGGTGGTTGAAGATTGATTTAAGAGTGATTGAAGGGTGATTTATGAGTGATTTATGAGTGATTTAAGAGTGATTTAAGAGTGATTTAAAGGTGGTTGAAAATTGATTTAAGAGTGATTTAAGGGTGATTTAGGAGTGATTTAAGAGTGATTTATGGGTGATTTAAGAGTGATTTAAAGGTGGTTGAAAATTGATTTAAGAGTGATTTAAGGGTGATTTAGGAGTGATTTAAGAGTGATTTATGAGTGATTTATGAGTGATTTATGAGTGATTTAAGGGTGATTTATGAGTGATTTAGGGGTGATTTAGGAGTGATTTAAGGGTGATTTATGAGTGATTTAGGGGTGATTTATGAGTGATTTAAGGGTGATTTATGAGTGATTTAGGGGTGATTTATGAGTGATTTAAGAGTGATTTATGAGTGATTTAAGAGTGATTTAAGAGTGATTTATGAGTGATTTATGAGTGATTTAAGAGTGATTTAGGAGTGATTTAGGAGTGATTTATGAGTGATTTATGAGTGATTTAAGAGTGATTTAGGAGTGATTTAGGAGTGATTTATGAGTGATTTAAGAGTGATTTAGGAGTGATTTAGGAGTGATTTATGAGTGATTTAGGGGTGATTTATGAGTGATTTAAGAGTGATTTAGGAGTGATTTAGGAGTGATTTATGAGTGATTTAGGGGTGATTTATGAGTGATTTATGAGTGATTTAAGAGTGATTTATGAGTGATTTATGAGTGATTTAAGAGTGATTTATGAGTGATTTATGAGTGATTTAAGAGTGATTTATGAGTGATTTATGAGTGATTTAAGAGTGATTTAGGAGTGATTTAGGAGTGATTTATGAGTGATTTATGAGTGATTTAAGAGTGATTTAGGAGTGATTTAGGAGTGATTTATGAGTGATTTATGAGTGATTTAAGAGTGATTTAGGAGTGATTTAGGAGTGATTTAAGAGTGATTTATGAGTGATTTATGAGTGATTTAAGAGTGATTTATGAGTGATTTATGAGTGATTTAAGAGTGATTTAGGAGTGATTTAGGAGTGATTTATGAGTGATTTATGAGTGATTTAAGAGTGATTTAGGAGTGATTTAGGAGTGATTTATGAGTGATTTAAGAGTGATTTAGGAGTGATTTAGGAGTGATTTATGAGTGATTTAAGAGTGATTTAGGAGTGATTTAGGAGTGATTTAAGAGTGATTTAGGAGTGATTTATGAGTGATTTATGAGTGATTTAAGAGTGATTTAAGAGTGATTTAAGAGTGATTTTTAGAGTGATTTAAGAGTGATTTATGAGTGATTTAAGGGTGATTTAAGAGTGATTTATGAGTGATTTAAGAGTGATTTAAGGGTGATTTAGGAGTGATTTAGGAATGATTTAAGAGTGATTCAAGAGTGATATAAGAGTGATTTAAGGATGAGTTAGGAGTGATTTAAGAGTGATTTAAGAGTGATTTATGAGTGATTTAGGAGTGATTTAAGAGTGATTTAAGGGTGATTTAGGAGTGATTTAGGAGTGGTTGAAGAGTGATTCAAGAGTGATATAAGAGTGATTTAAGGATGAGTTAGGAGTGATTTAAGAGTGATTTATGAGTGATTTAGGAGTGATTTAAGGGTGATTTAAGGATGGTTTAAAGGTAATTTAAGTGATTTGAGAGTGAATTAAGTGATTTATGAGTGATTTATGAGTGATTTAAGAGTGATTTTTAGAGTGATTTAAGAATGATTTAAGAGTGATCTAAGAGTGATCTGAGTCATTCAAGAGTGATCTAAGAGTGATCTGAGAGTGATTTAAAAGTGGTTTAAGAGTTTTTTTTCAGAGTGATCTTGGCTTGATTTATTATTGCGTCTCTGTTTCCCTTCTGTTTCCTGGTAATTGATTTCAGAGTGATTTAAGGGCGATTTTAGGGTGATTTAAGAGTGATTTGAGGATTTCAGAGTGATTTAAGAGTGATGGTAAATTATTATTATTATTTATTTCATATTGTCTTTTTCATTGTTTTTTTTATTATTTTCTTAAATTGCCTCTCCCTTCTTCGTGTTTTAGTGAGGCTTTGTTATCTTCTCATCGTGTTTATTTTTATCTTTCTTTGTCTTTATTTTTCTATTTCGTCTCATTTTCTTCCTTCCGACTCATCCTCTTCTTTTATTCATTCTTCGTCTCCTTCTTTATTCTTTATTCTCGTTCTTCACATACCTCTTCCCTTCTCCTTCCTATCATTCTCCTCCTACTATCTTCTCCCTCTCTTTATTTTTCCCACTCTGTTCCTTCTTCTTCAGTTTCCCCTACTTATCCTTCTTTTCTTCCTCCCTCCCTTCCATCTTCGTATCTTCTGTTATCCTTAGAATCTCAAGACAGACAGGAAGATAAGAAAATAAGATCAGATTTAAGATTTCGTTTTAATTCCAGTTGTTACAATGGATATTCTTTGCTGTGACTTACTGTCTATTTTCTTTTGCTTCTAAATCTCCCCCTGTGTGTGAGGAATGGCCGGGGTGACCATCCACTGGCAGAGCGCGGGACCGAACGCAGGTCAGAAAGGATGCTAGACGTAACATGATAAAAAAAGAGAGAGAGAGAGAGAGAGAGAGAGAGAGAGAGAGAGAGAGAGAGAGAGAGAGAGAGAGAGAGAGAGAGAGAGAGAGAGAGAGAGAGAGAGCGAGAGCGAGAGAGAAAGAGTGAGAGTAATAAATAAAGAGCCAAAATGTAATATACTTCATAAACCTCAATCAACATCACTAAAATCTATTTGACACCTTACCCTCTACCCATCCACGCGCCCACAACACTGAGAAACAAGACCATTAACCCAAACACTGAAATACCAACGCATACCCTCCCCCCCCCCATTTAACCCCCCTCCCCCCTCCCCCCTGTCCCTGCTGTCTGTGGACTCGCTGCTACTACCCATCCAACCCCCCTCCCCCCTCCCCCCTGTCCCTACTGCCTGTGGACTCGCTACTGCTACCCACCCAACCCCCCTCCCCCCCCTCCCCCCTGTCCCTACTGTCTGCGGACTCGCTACTACTACCCATCCAACCCCCCCTCCCCCCTGTCCCCTACTGTCTGCGGACTCGCTACTACTGCCAATGTTATTCAGATACAAGTCAGACGAGTCTAGAGAAGTCCCGAGGATCATCGTGGACTCAAGGATATCCAGGGTGAGGAGGTTAAGGAAAGTGTGACATCATGAGGGGTATGACTGCATACAAGCGAGGAGCCCAAAAAGGGGATGCGAAGACGACGAAAGGAATGGAGATGAGAAGAAGGAGAGAGAGAGAGAGAAGCATAACGGTCGGGAAGAAGCGTAGAAAAGAAAAGAAAAAATGGGGTTTTGCTTGTTTTTAAGTAGACGGAAAGAGGGGTGGATGGCATTTCTGATAAAGAGGGGAGAGAAGGAGCAGGAAGAAGGGAATGAGAGGAAGAAGAGACAGAGAAGCAGGTGAAAAGGGTAAATGACATAGTGTAATTTTGATACATATAGGTATATATAGGGATAAACATACACGTATATACTAGAACACAAGCATAAACACAGAAGCGAGATAGTTATGTATGACTGTGTGTGTGTGTGCGTGTGTGTGTGTGTGTGTGTGTGTGTGTGTGTGTGTGTGTGTGTGTGTGTGTGTGTGTGTGTGTATGTGTGT
>NC_091586.1:2383410-2390910 GCF_042767895.1 Penaeus vannamei
TTGTGTATCATTTTCCTTTTCTTTCCCTTGTATTGTTTTTTTTTTCTCTTTACTTCTCTCTTTCTCCCCCTTATTTTCATTCTTCTTCCCTTCCTCTCTAGCTCCTTTAACTCTTCAGTTCCCTTTCTTTCCCTTTGTTTTTCTCTTTCATTGCTCTCTCCTTACTTCCCTCTATCTCTCCCTCCTTCCTTTCTCCTCTAACCCCCTCTCCTTTCCTCATCTAATCTCCCTCATCCCTCCCTTCCTATTTACTCCTTCTTCTCCCCCCTCCCTCATCTGCCCTCCCCATCCCTTTCTTCTTTCACCCATCCTTCTCTTATCTCCTTCCCTCTTCATTCCTCTATCTCCCTCACCCTCCTTTCCTCTTCCATCCCTCCTCCCTCCCTCATCCCTTTCTCCCTTTACCTATCCTTCCTAAATCTCCCTCCCTACTTCTTCGTCCTTGCTCCCCCCTCCTTCCTCTACCTCCCTCCCTCCCACTCCTTCTTCTTCCCTCCCCCCTCCTTCCTCTACCTCCCTCCCTCCCACTCCTTCTTCCTCCCTCCCCCTTCCTTCTTCTTCGTTCCTCCCTCCCCCTCCTTCCTCCGCCCCCCCTCCTTCTTCTTCCCTCCCTCCTCCTTCCTCCACCCCCCCCTTTCCTTCTTCTTCCTTCCTCCCTCCCTCCTCTTTCCTCTTCCCTAACCCCTCTCCACCCCCACCCACCCTCCCATCTCACCCCCCCCCCCTCTCTCACCCGTCCCAGACTGCCCGACCGGATACCAGTCCATATTAGGGAAGTGCATCCAGGTGGTGATCGCGGCTAGTTTTGGGGAATTCCCGATCAGGTGGGAGGTCGCGAGGGCAGGCTGCAAGGAGCGTGGCGGTGACCTCGTTTCCTTAAGCCCACCTGAGCTGCTCGAGCACATCTCCAGGTACATTGACGCCACGTATCCAGGTGAGTGAATTCTGGGTGACTGTCATGGTGATGTGGATGAGGATGGTGAGTATCGTTAGTGTTATTATTGTCGTTGTTGTTATTATCATTATCATTATTGTTATGTTATTGTCACGTTATTGTCATTATTACTATGTTATTGTCATGTTATTTTTATTATTATGTTATTGTTATTGTTGTTATTATTATGTTATTGTTATTGTTGTTATTATTATGTTATTGTTATTTTATGTCATTGTTACCATGCCATTGTTATTATTGTTATGATTATTACTATCGATACTATTGTTATCATTATCATTAATGTCATTATCATTACTATTATAATTACTATTTCTATAATGATAACCATTATCATTATCATTACTATCATTATGTCATTATCATTATTGTCCTTAGTACCATCATTATTTTTATCCTCATTGTTGTCCTATTTTCACTAGTAATATCATTATTTCTTCCATTATGACTCGACAGATAAATGGCTACGTTTTCACCAGTTTTCAAAATAATTTCCCAGTGCAACACCCTTATCCATCCTCATTAGGCGAACGATAATTTTTGGAGTCATCGCCCACACTCAACAGAGACACATCAATATTTCCTATACTTTTTCCAGGTCACATTGCGGACGATTACACCTTCTGGGTCGGAGGTCAAACTGTCGGGTCAGGATGGCAGTGGCTTAATGGCGACAAGCTGAGTGTCAAGTCCAATTTGTAAGTGTGAAATTTCTGCGTTTTTATTCCTGTGAGAAAAAAAAAAAAAAAAAAAAAAAAAAAAAAAAAAAAAAAAACGTGTATTTGGTTTACTTATCACGTCATTAATATTGGTTTTATTCGTTAGTTCATCTGATTAGCATTGATTTTTTTGCTTTGTTATTCCGTATATGTAGATATTTTTATAGTTTAGTATCTGCTGTTACTATGGTATAATCTGTTATTATTATGGCTAAAGGTTCGTATATCAATACTTTCATTTTAAGACGTATCATCGGATTTCTTAATTGATTTGCTATGAATTCAATGGTTTGTTATTTATTTCAGTATATTATTCTATCATCTATGTTTTCGTACATCATTAATACAAGCACAACATATACATATATATATGTCTTTCCAATCACGTTAAAATCTCTCTCTCTGTCTCTCTCTCTCTCTCTCTCTCTCTCTCTCTCTCTCTCTCTCTCTATATATATATATATATATATATATATATATATATATAATTATATATATATATATAATTATATATATATATATATATATATATATATATATATATATATATATATATATATATATATATATATATTTTTTTTTTTTTTTTTTTTTTTTTTTTTTTTTTTTTTTTTTTTGCTATGATCTTAAAACAACTATTCTATAACAACATTCCACTGTTTCCTTGATGTCCACTTCATCTCCTCCCTTTCTCGACCCCTTCTTGTGAGGGCAAATCATCACCTTCTCCCCATCCCTCTCATTTCCGTCCTCAGGTGGGTGCCCAACCTCCCTCCCAAGAACTCAGACGCCACCTTGTACACCCTCTTGGTTCCTGCTGATCCCAAGACGCCCAGGAGGTACCTCAACGTAGGTGGTCCTTCTAGTCAGTCCCCTGCTTACATCTGCCAGGCCTAAAGGAGGTGAGGGGGTGAAGCAGAGGCAAGCAGAGGTAAATAGAGGTAAGCAGAGGCAAGTAGAAGCAAGCAGAAGCAAGTAGAAGCAAGAAGAAGCAAATAGAAGCAAGCAGAGGCAAGCAGAAGCAAGTAGAAGCAAGTAGAAGCAATAAGAAGCAAGTAGAAGCAGGAAGAAGCAAGCAGAAGCAAGCAGAAGCAAGCAGAAGCAAGCAGAAGCAAGCAGAGCCAAGCAGAAGCAAGCAGAGCCAAGCAGAAGCAAGCAGAAGCGAGCAGAAGCAAGCAGAAGCAAGTAGAAGCAAGAAGAGCCAAGCAGAGGATACGGAAGAAAAGAGAGACAAGAACGGGGATAAACAGAGGTGGATGAATATGAAGATAAGCACCGGACTTGGGGAGATTACTTGAAATGTTGATTCCATTAAAATATCTACTTGTTTATATTTGTGTTTGATTCCCATCCCGTTGTACAAACTACAAAGTGTGTGAATAGATACCAGAGCAGAATAAAGTCCCTCTTTCTCTTCTTCTCTATACGTATATGCATGTATGTATGTATGTATATATACATAATATATATATATATATATATATATATATATATTTATAAAAAAAATATATATATGAATATATATGAATACATACATATATATATATATATATATATATATATATATATATATATATATATATATATATGTATATATATATATATATATATATGTATATATATATATATATGTATATATATACATATGTATATATAAATATATATATATATATATATTATATATTATATATTTATATATATATATTTATATATATATAAATATATATATATATATATATATATATATATATATATATATATATATATATATCATATATGTTATATATACATATATATGATATATATATATATATATATATATATATATATATATATATATATATATATATATATATATATATGTATGTATATATAATATATATATATATATATATATATATATATATATATATATATATATACATATATATATATATATATATATATATATATATATATATATATATATATATATATATATATGTTTATTTATAAACATATATATATGTGTGTGTGTGTGTACATAGACACACACACACATAAACACAAACATGCAACCGACAAACAAAACAGACAAGTAAAATTTTCCTTGAGTTTCCAAAGCCTCAGACATTGTTTTTTTTTCTTGCTTTTGGCGATCCTTGAGGTGAGGATCTTTATGGGTGAAAATTCAATACTAACTGATTCGGTTGTCGACCATTTTGGGCGATCAGTGCAGTCGGGTTCGTTTTTGCCTCCAGGATTAGGGTGGCTATTTTTGTCTGTCTTTAAGATTATAATTAGTGTTAGATAATGATCGTCAAATGACATTATGTTTAAATATTTTTATCCCTTTCCATCACCCGGTCTGTCTGTCTGTCTCTCTAATCTCTCTCTATGTCTCTTTCTCTCTCTCTCTCTCTCTCTCGTCCTTCTTTCTTTCTCTCTTTGGGTCTGCTTTCCTCTCTGTTCGTCTCTTTCTCCTCTCCCTCTCTGTCTGTCTTTCTCACTCCCTCCCTCGCCCTCTCACTCTCTCTGTCTCTTTCTGTCTATCTCTCTCTCTCCCCCTCTTTATTTCTGTTTGCCTGTCTGTCTCTCTATTTGTCTCTCTCTCTTAGTCTTTCTGCCCCCCCCCTCTCTCTCTCTTTCTAAACAAACACACACATATATACACACACATCTATACACACACACACACACACACACACACACACACACACATACACACACACATACACACACACACACACACACACACACACACACACACACACACACACACACACACACACACACACACACACACATATATATATATATATATATATATATATATATATATATATATATATATATATATATGTGTGTGTGTGTGTGTGTGTGTGTGTGTGTTTGTGTGTGTGTGTATGTATGTATGTGTGTAATCGCCCTCAAGGTGAATATAAATTAGTGCCAGTAATTACCGTTTCTTTAGTAATTAGCGCTTGTATTAAATACGTATTGGGATATTCGTCTAAGGATACATATCTTTTTAATGAATTCATATGATAATTCATGACGGAGATACACCTGGATAAAGTCATACAGGTATTGAAGAAAAACTTAGATGTAACCAATTTATTATATAAAAAAAAACAATATCGATACAAATTGAACGATTGTGTGGATAAAATCACAAAACAACAAAAGTAAAACACAAACGAAGAAGGAAGAACCAAAGAAAAGAGAAAAAAAAAGTAGAAAAAGGAGGAAAACAACGAATAAAAAAGATAAAAACGTAAGAGAAAAAAGAAAAGAAGAAGAAAAAAAAACAAAGTAGCATCAGAGACAAAAAACAAAACAAAAAAATCTAAAAAAAAAAAACGAAAAAAACAATCAAACATCCAAAAACAGCCCGGAAAAAAACAAAACAACAAAAAAACCCTCCAAAAACGAAAACTAAAAAACAAAAACAAAAAAAACGAAATTCATCTCATGCTCCACCTTTTCCCGTCCACCACCGCCGCATCAGCCTCTTCCGATCAGCCTCAGTGCTCACAGATATACCCCGTGGCTAATGCTGCATCGCCATCTGCTACGAGATACCGGCGGTTGTGTAAGTCGCCAACTACAACAAGCTTTGTGTAGCCCCTCGTCCCCTGGGAGGGTTCGTCTGGGTGCCACCTGGGAGGAGAGAGAGAGAAGGGGGGGGGGGGTTATGTGGGTTATGAGGGGTAAATATACGTATGTAGGGCTGTGGAGGGGAGAGGGAGTAGATAGAAAGAGGGGGGTAAAGAAGGGGAGGAGGAGAAGGAGGAGGAGGAGGAGGAAGAAAAAAAAAGAAGAGGAGAAGAAGGTGGAGAATGAAGAAGGGGAGAATGAGGAAGGGGAGAAGGAGGAGAAGGGAGGGGAGGAAGAAAAAGAAGAAGAAGAGAAAGAAGAGGAAGGAGAAGAAAAAAGAGAAGAGGAAGAGAAGGAAGAGGAAGAAGAAGGAAAAAGAGAAGAAAAAGAGAAGGAAGAGGAAGAAGGAGAAGAAAAAAGAGAAGAAGAGAAGGAAGAGGAAGAAGGAGAAGAAAAAAAGAGAAGAAGAAGAAGTGAAGAATCAGATACTCAGAAAAAAGTAAATTAAAGAGACAAAGAAAAGGAGAAAAGGAGAAATATAAAATAAAAATAGAGGTCGATAAAAACAAACAAAACTATCACACTCGATATAAAGACAATATAACAAAGTCAAAATTGAAAAGAAAAGAAAAGAAAAGAAAAGAAAAAAAAAGAACTCACATATTAGACTTGACACTTAATTTTGAAGGAGAAATATAAAATAAAAATAGAGGTCGGTATCACACTCGATATAAAGACAATACAACAAAGTCAAAATTGAAAAGAAAAGAAAAGAAAAGAAAAAAAATGAACTCACATATTAGACTTGACACTTAATTTTGAAGGAGAAATATAAAATAAAAATAGAGGTCGGTATCACACGCGATATAAAGACAATACAACAAAGTCAAAATTGAAAAGAAAAGAAAAGAAAAGAAAAGAAAAAAAAAGAACTCACATATTAGACTTAACACTTAATTTTGAAGGAGAAATATAAAATAAAAATAGAGGTCGGTATCACACTCGATATAAAGACAATACAACAAAGTCAAAATTGAAAAGAAAAGAAAAGATAAGAAAAAGAAAAAAAAAGAACTCACATATTAGACTTGACACTTAATTTTGAAGGAGAAATGTAAAATAAAAATAGAGGTCGGTATCACACTCGATATAAAGACAATACAACAAAGTCAAAATTGAAAAGAAAAGAAAAGAAAAGAAAAAAAAGAACTCACATATTAGAACTTGACACTTAATTTTGAAGGAGAAATATAAAATAAAAATAGAGGTCGGTATCACACGCGATATAAAGACAATACAACAAAGTCAAAATTGAAAAGAAAAGAAAAGAAAAGAAAAGACAAAAAAAGAACTCACATATTAGACTTGACGCTTAATTTTGAAGGAGAAATATAAAATAAAAATAGAGGTCGGTAACACACTCGATATAAAGACAATACAACAAAGTCAAAATTGAAAAGAAAAGATAAGAAAAGAAAAAAAGAAAAAAAATGAACTCACATATTAGACTTGACACTTAATTTTGAAGGAGAAATATAAAATAAAAATAGAGGTCGGTCTCACACTCGATATAAAGACAATACAACAAAGTCAAAATTGAAAAGAAAAGAAAAGAAAAGAAAAGAAAAAAAAAAGAACTCACATACTAGACTTGACACTTAATTTTGAAGGAGAAATATAAAATAAAAATAGAGGTCGGTCTCACACTCGATATAAAGACAATACAACAAAGTCAAAATTGAAAAGAAAAGAAAAGAAAAGAAAAGAAAAGAAAAAGAACTCACATATTAGACTTGACACTTAATTTTGAAGGAGAAATATAAAATAAAAATAGAGGTCGGTATCACACTCGATATAAAGACAATACAACAAAATCAAAATTGAAAAGAAAAGAAAAGAAAAGAAAAAGAAAAAAAATGAACTCACATATTAGACTTGACACTTAATTTTTATTTTATATTTCTCCTTCAAAATTGAGGTCGGTATCACACTCGATATAAAGACAATACAACAAAGTCAAAATTGAAAAGAAAAGAAAAGAAAAGAAAAAAAAAATGAACTCACATATTAGACTTGACACTTAATTTTGAACCGTCAACCCAACTCCATTCCTTGTTGATGCCGCTGCCACCAACCCAAAGGGACGCCTTTTGAGTACTTTCTCCTATAAGAGTAGAAAAATGTAAAGAATTGATGAACATGAAAGGAATAAAAATGAATTGTGACATAATGCGAAAAGATGTGCAT
>NC_091586.1:2400910-2403410 GCF_042767895.1 Penaeus vannamei
TTAATTTGAAAACCCACAAGACACAGACACCAGACACCAGACACACACACACACACACACACACACACACACACACACACACACACACACACACACACACACACACACACACAAGGAATTCTTTAAAAAGGTTCAAAGAAACGGTGGCTCAAGGGGAGACTATACAAAACACAGAAAAAGCCAGAAGACAACTTTAAACGATATCCACAGCAGAGAAACCGTGAAAAAAAGCAGGAACTATCGACAATCAAAGAAAGAGATAAGATTAATGTTTAGAAAACGGCAGAAATGCTGTTACGGAAAAGCGGCCAGCCCTGCTAACAACAGGGCTGGAATTTTACGGAAATTCGTCAGCTAACTAGAAAAAAGACGACGGGTGGATGCTGACGTCACTACGGATTTTTTTTCGTAGACTGTTTTTTTCTTGTTATTCTTTTATGACTACAGATGGTTATATGCAAATGAAAACTATTTAATGGAATATTGAAAAAAATCCCATATTCAAATAAACTAAACATGAACACTGCTGAAACCAACTGGTATGAACTGATATGATGTCATCACGGCGGAAATTTCATCCTAGGTCACTCCAGCTGGGTCTGCCAGCTGGGCATCCCCATAGGCAGAGCCACAGTTCTAATCTTTATCCCTGCAACACACTCACTATGAATAGTCGTGTATTTTTTTTTAAAAGATAAATCAAGTGTAGAGGTTCAATGTAGCATTTTCTTTAGTTACACATCAAATACGTTTTCTATAAGGAGATGTGGGTGCATTTTGTGTTGTTGAGAGTTGTTTTTCTATTGGCTAGATACCTTCGAGGTAGAGCGAGGGCAGGTGTGAACCAGGTTACGACGAAGAGTGTTCACCTGGCGGAGGGTGAGTCTGCAGGTGAGAGGCTGCAGGGGGCGACGGAGAGAGTAGATCACCTCAGTGTAGGGCAGGCTGAGGGCCGGCAGGTGAGGGGTGTCTTTAGGAGAGGAGTCATTGTAGAAGGTGCGCCGCGCCCTGGAAAAAAAGTGACGTCGAGAATATGGAGAGGGTAGCCATTTATTTTTTCATTCGTGTTTTGGGGAGATTTTTTTTTTCAAAATTAGATTTCAGAGGAAAAGATTCTTGCTAGGTCTGTTAAACGGGGTTGGGGCTGCCATTTGCCATAATCACTCTTTTTCTATCTTTCTCCATGTTGAAAAACTTTTCCATATAAGGAAATCTCAAGATAACTATATTTTTAAATAATTTATGAAATTTCGGGTACAGCGATGAACGTTCTTACGGTAAATTTTCTCTTTTCACTTCGAAAACAAAATGGCCGTGACATGTAAAATGTTTTTGTTCACTTGCCAGTGTCACTTTTATCCCAATAAGTATTAATAAAATTAGGTTAATTTTCGTCTTCCATTTTATATTCAATATTTTTCCTTATTAGCCGATTATATAATCTAAAAAGCAATGAAAATTAAACATTACTTTCAGAAATTCAAAATCGCGCCACATACAAATGCTGCGCGCACGCGCACTCGGGCCTGAGGGCAGCATGAGTCCAGCTCGTTCCTCGTCTGTCGCGCATCCCCCTCGGCTGGCATTCTCGCTCTGGCACTCGCCCAGACGAGACGTGCTTCCCGGCGGCCCGCTGATCAGAGATTGCAAGCAGGCAATGCAAAAGCTCGCGGCCACGGCTTCGCCTCAAAAGAACAAGCTTAGCCGAGAGTAGCTGGCGCTCGGCCTCGAGTGCGCCAGCAAGGGCCTCAAGAAGAACCTCGGCGAGAGCTTCGAGGTCGCCATGATCCTGCCGACGAGCTCCTTCGTCCGCGAGACGGCCAGGGGTCGAGTGAAGAAGGATCTCGGGGTGGACTAGGACCCTGCTGGGAGCTGCCCTTCGCGTCCTGGAGATCCTTAGACACACTGCCGCAAGAATCCCACGCTCTCCTGTGACAGGGAGCTGGGCACTGCCAGCTGGAGCGAGAAGGCTGTCCTTTCTCCTAAAAAGAAGGTATGCGCCGTCCTTACGGCAGTATAGGGGGCGGCATTTGTGAGGATACCACGTACGGCGTCGCCGTGATCCAAGGCGACCACAACACCCTGCCCGAGGGCACGTTGGCCTCGTTCGAGGTCAAGTTCGACATGAGCGTGGGCGTGGCCAACAGGCACGGGCGGGTCCCAGAACAGCTTTGCCAAGCTGGAGGAGGATAGCCGCCTGAACCACCTGACGGCGGTGTACGAGCGCATGGAGTGGGCCTTCTCGGAGGACAGGTCATGAAGATCCAGTTCATGGAGTATCTCCCTAGCGGGTGAAGCTAGCTGGTGAACCCGCAGCTAGTAACCACAACTACACACACATGTAGAGAGAGAAACAGCCAGAAAGAGAGAGAAGGGGAGAGAGAGAGAGAGATAGATAGATAGATAGATAGATAGATAGATAGATAGAGAGAGAGAGAGAGAGAGAGAGAGAGAGAGAGAGAGAGAGAGAGAGAGAGAGAAAGAGAGGGGGGGGGGGGGA
>NC_091586.1:2413410-2415910 GCF_042767895.1 Penaeus vannamei
GAGAGAGAGAGAGAAAATGAATAAGAGGATTTAATATACTAGCTTCATGCACTTATTAAATTGCACCTGTTAATCAGCACACTATTGTTATTGCGAATAAATATTCAATAAACACTCTTGCTTTTATGAATAACGGAATATTTACCTGAGGTAAATTAAGGTAAACGAAAATAAAATATGCATAAAATAAAATGAGTAAAATACAATCAAATAAAGGAAACATTTATATATCTAACGAAGATGATTAATAAGATAAATCAGCAATACATGCTTAAGGAATAAAGTTTATAGAATAAAAGAAATTAAATATACATGTTTAAGGAATTAACTAGAGAGAAATTGAGGCAAATGAATAGAAAACATTTATGTCAAAAGAATAAATAGCTGTAAAAAAAAAAACATCTAAGAAATTTTCATTCTTTTAATGAAAGTAGAAACTCCATTTGTCATATTATACACAAAAATAGTGAAGAGAAAAGTAAAGAAATATGTGAATTAATAAAAAAATATAATAATGATAGTAATAACGATGATAATATTAGTAATAGCTGATGTGACCGTGCAATTAGTATTATATAAAAACAATGAATGAGTGAATAATTGGCTAGATAAGTAGATAAATGAATTAATAAATGAATAAAGAAACGAATGAATGAGTGAATAAACAATTTAGATATTTAATTGAATAAGTAAATATGCAAATAAATCAGATGAAAACATAAAAGAAAGAAAAGAAAAGAAAAATAAATGGATAGATGAATATTAGATATTTAATTGAATAAATATATATACAAATAAAACAGATAAAAACATGAATAGAAAGAGAAAAATAAAAGGAAAATAAATGGATAGATGAATAAAGAATTACTAGGTTTCTAGGTTTCATCTGCCAAGCTTACAGAAACCGTGACCTTGAAGCTGCTGTGATAAAGCAATGTTGACCTCTTTGCAATATCAATCACTATCCACGTGTGTTTGTTTGGATCAGAAGTCAAGAAGTTAGTAATAAATATTAAAAAAAAAAACAATGTAAATATGCAAGAAGTTTGTAAAAAAAAAAAAAAAAAAAAAAAAAAAAAAAAAAAATATATATATATATATATATATACATATATATATATATATATATATATATATATATATATATATATATATATATATATATATATATATATAAAGCAAATATGCTTGACAGAGCAATGACTTTTCAATTTTCTTTGCTATGAATGTATTTTTTTTATGTCTTTACTTATCTCGAGTATGCATACTCTCATATCATATTGTTTTATTTGCGTATATAAATATATATATTTTTTCACAAGGAATGTATATTATGGTAAATCATTAAATGAATAATCAATTTATAGTGTCTGAGACTTCCTTCATATTAATCAATAATTAACATATATACTTGCTGACCATATTAAGCCCAGGAAATTTTATAAGAGAGATATTAATTTATTCATCTTTTTTCATCATATTTAATTTTCTGCAGTCTTATAGAGTGGTAATGAATTTCAACAATCTGCAGTATGAAAAGAAGAAGAAGAAGAAGAAGAAGAAGAAGAAGAAGAAGAAGAAGAAGAAGAAGAAGAAGAAGAAGAAGAAGAAGAAGAAGAAGAAGAAGAAGAAGAGAAAGAAGAAGAAGAAGAAGAAGAAGAAGAAGAAGAAGAAGAAGAAGAAGAAGAAGAAGAAGAAGAAGAAGAAGAAGAAGAAGAAGAAAAAGAAAAGAAAAAGAAAAAATCTCATAATGTATCTATTTTACATGAATTTTTATCTAATATTTTAAACGCTTGGAAATTCAAAATATTGATGAGTAATGGTAGATATGTAATGAATGCCTTTGCTACTCCAAGCAATTATCTCGACAGATTGCAAAATTAAAATGCTATTTAAGAAGAATCTTTCGTATTATTTTTCTAATCAATCCAAAACATTACTTAACATATTAATCCAAGCAAAGAAGAAAGCTTTTAGAGAAGAATTGTCCATTTACTTTGTTTTAATCCAAACAATATATATTTTTTGTAATCTGTATATTTAAAAAATTGTAGATAGATTTATTATCCATTTACGAATGATTATTCCGTTTCAATTTACAATGTTGAAAGTTAAAGAAAAAAAAAAACAAATTAAAAACACCAATGTTTCATTGTAAATCCATGCAATTAATCTGTAATATTAAAAAAAAAAAATATTGTAAAAAATATCACCCATACACCTTATATTTTCATAATTCTACATAGTTCATTTCCGTCAATTTGCAACATTGAAAAGTGGGGAAAATACCAATGTATTTAAAAAAAATGTAAAAAATATCACCCATACAACTTATATTTTCATAATTCTACAAAGTTCATTTCCGTCAATTTGCAACGCTGAAAAATGGAGAAAACACCACCCACATACCATTCCAAACAACCAACTTCCTAAAACCCGCCATGTTTACAAAAAAAAAAAAAAAAAAAAAAAATAATAAAAAAAAAAAAAAAAAAAATAA
>NC_091586.1:2420910-2423410 GCF_042767895.1 Penaeus vannamei
TGGCTTCCTTGCTGAAAACTTTTACTTTCGTTCGCTCGCCGTGAGATGGGTTTGTGCCGATGCTGGCCAGCTGGGGGGGGGGGGGGAGGGGAGGGTTTTTTTTGTTTGTTTTCATTACGTTTATTGTTGTTGTCGTTGTTATTTTTATTTTTGATGTTGTTGTTGTTGTTATTGTTATTATTATTTAGATATTATTATGAATATTATCTTTACCTATTATCATTATCTTTATCATCATCTAAGTCATTATCACTTTTACTGTTATCATCATCATTATTGTTTTTTACTATTATCGTCATCTTTCCTTAGTTTTCAGTTTTGTTTGTTTGTTTGTTTACGAAGTCGCTGCTTTTATTTGTTTGCTTTGAACATCAGGACCTTGTAATATCTTTCTCATATTTCCCTCTTGCTTATTGTCTTTATATATGTCAATATTTTTCCCTTTCTCTCTTATTTTCCTTTTATTCTTTGCTTTTTTAGATTTTCTCATTCTATAAATACTTTCGTTGTTTGTGTAAAAAACGGATAAAACCGAAATACGTATTAGGATATACGCTATTATCAATATTCCACATTTTTTATACACTCATTTATATTTTTTTATACACTCAGGATGTTCTATAATCAGATCAGGACTAATGACAGGAAATATAAGGAATTAACGGAAGTAATCGTAAACGGGCGTTAAAATCCCGTAGAGTTTATGCACTCGCGTGACTGGTTGCTAAGCTTGAGTGTGCTGGACATACGTAAAATTGCTATCATTATTGCATTTATTACTCGTCTTATTGTTGCTGTTGTTGTTATTGATATTGATATTTTGATGCTAATCCTATTACTGTTATCATTGTTATCATTAACATCATCAGAATTGGTATTTGTGTTAATTTTATCATTATTCTTAATTATGTTCTTATCATCATCAGAATCACTGTTATTATCATACTTCCATAGGGATAACAAACTGATAATTATCAACACTATGATGTCCGTAATTACTGTTATTACTATTCTTATTATTATTGTTATCATCATCATCATTATTAATATGATTATGATCTTTATCATTACAAAATATCAATATTGCTATCATTATCATCATCATTATTATAATTATCATTATTATCATTATTGTTATCATTACCATTATTATTATTATCATCATCATTATCATTTTATTTTTGTTGTTATTATCATTATCTTTTTTATTGTTATTATTTTGTTATCATTATTGTTATTATCATCACTGTTATTATTATCATCATTATTGTTAACATCATCACTATTATTACTATTATCATTATTGCCATTATTATCATAATTTTCATTATTTTTGTCATACTACTACTAATTATAATAATGATGGTGATAATGATAACGATAATAATAACCATCACTATTATGGTCATTAACATTATTAATATCGCTTTATTCCTTATTATCATTATCGCACTTTTTCTTACTACTAATATTATCACTGATAATATTGTTATCATTATTATCTTTATTGCTATTATCATTATTGTTAGGATTATCATCATCATTATTATCATTACTTCCATTAATCTGATGGTGATCAGGAATTTTGTTATTATTATCATTCTTATAATTGTTATCATCCTTTTCATTATTATTACATTATTGTACATTATATCAAAACTGCATTTGTTTGTTTGTTGATGGGGTACATCATCATCATTATCATTATCATTGTCATTGTAATGGTCATTATTATCATTATCATTATTATTATCATTATCTTTACTATTATCATTTTTATCACCATTATTAGTATTGTCACGTTTATCGCTATCATTATTACAATTGATAACTGCCATTATCAATCTAATTTTCGTCATTATTACCATCATTATATCATGATTCTGTGTTCGTCGGTTTGTTCCCCTGAAGCCTGAGACGAGAATGAGGCAAGTACACACTGTACAGAAATAGTTAGACTGTTGGTTTTTGCACATTCATTATTTACACAGCCATCTGAGGAGGCGGTTTATGGAAGAAGATAAGAAAGGGAGAAGTAAGAGAGAATAGAAAGGTGGGTACGTGAAGAAGGATAAGAGGGGGGAATGGGAGGAATAGGGAGATTAAAGAGAAAAGAGGAAAGAGAGAGGGGGAATAAGAAGAAAAGTACATTCATTATTTACACAGACATTGGAGGAGGAGGTTTATGGAAGAAGATAAGAAAGGGAGAAGTAAGAGAGAGGAGAAAGGTGGGGACTCGAAGAAGGATTGGAAGGAGGAATGGGAGGAATAGGGAGATTAAAGAGAAAAGAGGAAAGAGAGAGGGGGAATAATAAGAAAAGCACATTCATTATTTACAGCCATTGGAGGAGGCGGTTTGTGAAAGAAGATAAGAAAGGGAGAGGTAAGAGAGAAGAGAAAGGTGGGGACTCGAAGAAGGATAAGAAGGAGGAATGGGAGGAGAAGGGAGATTAAAGAGAAAAGAGGAAAGAGAGAATGGGAATAATAAGAAAAACACATT
>NC_091586.1:2435910-2445910 GCF_042767895.1 Penaeus vannamei
CGGAGACACAGACGGAGACACAGACGGAGATACAGACGGAGACACAGACGGAGACACAGACGGAGACACAGACGGAGACACAGACAGAGACACAGACGGAGATACAGACGGAGATACAGACGGAGATACAGACGGAGACACAGACAGAGACACAGACAGAGACACAGACGGAGATACAGACGGAGATACAGACGGAGACACAGACGGAGACACAGACGGAGATACAGACGGAGATACAGACGGAGACACAGACGGAGACACAGACGGAGACACAGACGGAGACACAGACAGAGATACAGATGGAGACACAGACGGAGACACAGACAGAGATACAGACGGAGATACAGACGGAGATACAGACGGAGACACAGACGGAAACACAGACGGAGACACAGACGGAGACACAGACGGAGACACAGAGGGAGACACAGACAGAGACACAGACAGAGACACAGACGGAGACACAGACGGAGACACAGACGGAGACACAGACGGAGACACAGACAGAGACACAGACGGAGATACAGACGGAGACACAGACGGAGACACAGACGGAGATACAGACGGAGACACAGACGGAGACACAGACGGAGACACAGACAGAGATACAGACGGAGACGCAGACGGAGACACAGACGGAGACACAGACGGAGACACAGACGGAGATACAGACGGAGACACAGACGGAGACACAGACGGAGACACAGACGGAAACACAGACAGAGACACAGACGGAGACAAACAGAGACACAGACGGAGACACAGACGGAGACACAGACGGAGACAAACAGAGACACAGACGGAGACACAGACGGAGACACAGACAGAGACACAGACGGAGACACAGATGGAGACACAGACAGAGACACAGACGGAGACACAGACGGAGACACAGACGGAGACAAACAGAAACAGAGACGGAGACACAGACGGAGACACAGACGGAGACACAGACGGAGACACAGACAGAGACACAGACGGAGACAAACAGAGACACAGACGGAGACACAGACAGAGACACAGACAGAGACACAGACGGAGACACAGACAGAGACACAGACGGAGACAAACAGAGACACAGACGGAGACACAGACAGAGACACCGACATAGACACAGACGGAGACACAGACGGAGACACAGACGGAGATACAGACGGAGACACAGACGGAGACACAGACGGAGATACAGACGGAGACACAGACGGAAATACAGACCAAGACACAGACGGAGACACAGACGGAGACACAGATGGAGACACAGACAGAGACACAGACAGAGACACAGACGGAGACACAGACGGAGACACAGACAGAGATACAGACGGAGACACAGACGGAGACACAGACGGAAATACAGACGGAGACACAGACAGAGACACAGACGGACACACAGACGGAGACACAGACGGAGACACAGACGGAGATACAGACGGAGACACAGACAGAGACACAGACGGAGACACAGACGGAGACACAGACGGAGACACAGACGGAGATACAGACGGAGACACAGATGGAGACACAGACGGAGACACAGACGGAGACACAGACAGAGACACAGACGGAGACACAGACGGAGACACAGACGGAGACACAGATGGAGATACAGACGGAGACACAGATGGAGACACAGACGGAGACACAGATGGAGATACAGACGGAGATACAGACGGAGACACAGACGGAGATACTGACGGAGACACAGACAGAGACAAACAGAGACACAGACAGAGACACAGACGGAGACGCAGATGGAGACACAGACGGAGACACAGACGGAGACACAGACGGAGATACAGACGGAGATACAGACGGAGACACAGACGGAGATACAGACGGAGACACAGACGGAGATACAGACGGAGACACAGACAGAGACAAACAGAGACACAGACAGAGACACAGACGGAGACGCAGATGGAGACACAGACGGAGACAGAGACGGAGACACAGACGGAGACACCGACATAGACACAGACGGAGACACAGACGGAGACACAGGCAGAGACACAGACGGAGACACCGACAGAGACACCGACATAGACACAGACGGAGACACAGACAGAGATACAGATGGAGACACAGATGGAGACACAGACGGAGACACAGACAGAGACACCGACATAGACACAGACGGAGACACAGACAGAGACACCGACATAGACACAGACGGAGACACAGACAGAGATACAGACAGAGACACCGACATAGACACAGACGGAGACACAGACAGAGACACCGACATAGACACAGACGGAGACACAGACAGAGACACAGACGGAGACACAGACAGAGACACAGACAGAGACACCGACATAGACACAGACGGAGACACAGACAGAGACACAGACGGAGATACAGACGGAGACACAAACAGAGACACCGACATAGACACAGACGGAGACACAGACAGAGATACAGACAGAGACACCGACATAGACACAGACGGAGACACAGACAGAGACACCGACATAGACACAGACGGAGACACAGACAGAGATACAGACAGAGACACAGACGGAGACACAGACGGAGACACAGACAGAGACACCGACATAGACACAGACGGAGACACAGACAGAGACACAGACGGAGACACAGACAGAGACACAGACAGAGACACCGACATAGACACAGACGGAGACACAGACAGAGACACCGACATAGACACAGACGGAGACACAGACAGAGATACAGACAGAGACACCGACATAGACACAGACGGAGACACAGACAGAGACACCGACATAGACACAAACGGAGACACAGACGGAGACACAGACGGAGACACAGACAGAGACACCGACATAGACACAGACGGAGACACAGACAGAGACACCGACATAGACACAGACGGAGACACAGACAGAGATACAGACAGAGACACCGACATAGACACAGACGGAGACACAGACAGAGACACCAACATAGACACAGACGGAGACACAGACAGAGACACAGACGGAGACACAGACAGAGACACAGACAGAGACACCGACATAGACACAGACGGAGACACAGACAGAGACACAGACGGAGATACAGACGGAGACACAGACAGAGACACCGACATAGACACAGACGGAGACACAGACAGAGATACAGACAGAGACACCGACATAGACACAGACGGAGACACAGACAGAGACACCGACATAGACACAGACGGAGACACAGACGGAGACACAGACAGAGACACAGACGGAGACACAGACGGAGACACAGACAGAGACACCGACATAGACACAGACGGAGACAAAGGCAGAGACACAGACGGAGACACAGACAGAGATACAGACAGAGACACAGACGGAGACACAGACAGAGACACAGACGGAGACACAGGCAGAGACACAGACGGAGACACAGACAGAGACACAGACGGAGACACAGACAGAGACACAGACGGAGACACAGACAGAGACACAGACGGAGACACAGACGGAGACACAGACAGAGACACCGACATAGACACAGACGGAGACACAGACAGAGACACAGACGGAGATACAGACGGAGACACAGACAGAGACACCGACATAGACACAGACGGAGACACAGACAGAGATACAGACGGAGACACAGACGGAAATACAGACGGAGACACAGACAGAGACACAGACGGAGACACAGGCAGAGACACAGACGGAGACACAGACGGAGATACAGACAGAGACACAGACGGAAATACAGACAGAGACACAGACGGAGACACAGACAGAGACACAGACGGAGACACAGACAGAGACACAGACGGAGACACAGACGGAGACACAGACAGAGACACAGACAGAGACACAGACGGAAATACAGACAGAGACACAGACAGAGACACAGACGGAGACACAGACGGAGACACAGACGGAGACACAGACGGAGACACAGACGGAGACACAGACGGAGACACAGACAGAGACACAGACGGAGACACAGACGGAGACACAGACAGAGACACAGACGGAGACACAGACGGAGACACAGACGGAGACACAGACGGAGACACAGACAGAGACACAGACGGAAATACAGACAGAGACACAGACGGAGACACAGACAGAGACACAGACGGAGACACAGACGGAGACACAGACGGAGATACAGACGGAGACACAGACAGAGACACAGACGGAGACACAGACGGAGATACAGACGGAGACACAGACGGAGACACAGACGGAGACACAGACAGAGATACAGACGGAGATACAGACGGAGACACAGACGGAGACACAGACGGAGACACAGACGGAGACACAGACGGAGACACAGACAGAGACACAGACGGAGACACAGACAGAGACACAGACGGAGACACAGACGGAGACACAGACGGAGACACAGACGGAGACAGAGACGGAGACACAGACGGAGACACAGACAGAGACACAGACGGAGACACAGACGGAGACACAGAATGAGACACAGACGGAGACACAGACGGAGACACAGACGGAGACACAGACGGAGACACAGACAGAGACACAGACGGAGACACAGACGGAGACACAGACGGAGACAGAGACGGAGACACAGACGGAGACACAGACGGAGACACAGACAGAGACACAGACAGAGACAGACGGATTCTATTTTTATTTTTTGGAAGTCCTTCATAACACGTACATCAATAACATTCTCGGAATCTTATATTTCCTATATTTGTCTTATGCTTTATATCAATTCCTTATTTCCTGTATTTCCCATACTCTATAATATCTCTTTTTCGATATCCATTTATCATAAACATTATATTGTAAAGTAAATTGATTGGTGCGAATGACATAATCCTTTTTTTTATCATAAACATTATATAGTGTTCCTGTAAATTGATTGAGTCGTATGACACACTCAATCATTTTTTTTATTTCATTACTCAATCATTTTTTTTATTTCATTATCATCCTTTTTTACCTGCCTGGCATATATATTAAGGTGATTGACTGTCAGGAATTGGCGAGCTGACAGTCACCTGCTGAGTGGCGGAGCGAAGGAGCCCCAGTGACTGTCAATTTGCAAGGTCAGGGAAGGGTTTTGCAAGACATAACTGTAATGCTTACTGTCTGCTTATATTCATTAGTATGCTTGTGTATATGTATTGTCTAGATCTGTCTAACTCTCTGTCTATCTATGTGTATATGTAGATTTGTACGCACACACACACACACACACACACACACACACACACACACACACACACACACACACACACACACACACACACACACACACATATATATATATATATATATATATATATATATATATATATATATATATATATGTATATGTATGTATGTGTTTGTGTGTGTGTGTATGTGTCTGTGTCTATCTATCTATCTATATAGATACACACACATGTATATATTCATACTATTTATATATCTCTATTCATGTATGTATCACACACACACACACAAACACACACACACACACACACACAAACACACACACACACACACACACACACACACACACACACACACACACACACACACACACACACACACACACACCATACCTACAGATAGGTAATATTGTGAATGTCTCTAACATATCGTATATGGTCGTACATAAAAAAAATAAAAGGAATCGGGATTACTGAAATCAATTGGCAATTTATATTCATTAGTTATATGCAAAGACCAAAATACCAAATGATAAAAAACAACAACAACAACAACAACAAAACAAATGACGATAACAACAAACAAACAAACAAACAAACAAAAACATGAGAGGTTAGAGAAAAAAAGGAAACGAGACAAGATAAACTGAACAATCAAATGCATTTTTGTTCCTAAAAGTCAAGCCTAAAGACATAAAAGGTATATATTCTAACTTTTGTTCTCCGTATAACGACAAATAATAAAACACAAAAAATAAATGCAAAAAAAGAAAGAAAGAAAGAAAGAAAAAAAAAAAAAAAACAGGCAATCTTCTTTTTATAGCTCATCAAAGTCTTTTTGTTTCTAAGGGTCATTTTTTAGTGACCAATTTATTTTTTTATATCAACCAGCGGACATTTGAATGAACACAAATTACCCTTTTTGTTAAAAAAACGAAAAAGAAAAAAAAAGAAAACAAACGAAAAAAAAGAAAAATAAAAAGAAAAAGAAGGAAAGAAAGAAACTTGAATTTCTCTTACCATAATGCTCTCTTAAGTATGCGTAATTTTGAAGTTCCATTGACTTCTAATAATTTTTCGTTAGCACTAAAAAATCATAAAAAATATTTTGGAAGATAGTTAGCGCAATTAATATTTCCTTTACATTTATAATCATGAAAAATAATGATTAAAGAATAAATGAATTGATATAATCTCTCTTTCTTTTTAATAATTTAGCGATGGATTATAATAAACTGACGGATTAACACCAGACTGAGTTTCATAAAAGAGAAATTAAAATTGAAAGGAAAAGTAGAAGATAAATATGAAGACAGGAAAGAAAATGACGCCGCGAATGAGAAATAAGAAAATGTAAAAAAAAACAACAACAAAAAAACACACACACACAAAAAGAAGAATGATAAAAAACATAATAAAGAAGGGAGGTGGGGGGAGAGGCGTGGGAAAAGACTAAGAGGAGGAGGGGGGGGAGGGGGGGATTAGGCTGAGAAAGATCTTGTCTGGCAACAAGTTTTTGGGGTTCAAGGTCAAGGATCACCTGGTGGTCGTTTTAGGGCTTTAGTGGTCATATGAGACCGCAGTGACACGCAACCATTAATGGACAGTAGAATATATATATACGAATATATATGTACACACACACACACATATATATGTGTGTGTGTGTGTGTGTGTGTGTGTGTGTGTGTGTGTGTGTGTGTGTGTGTGTGTGTGTGTGTGTGTGTGTGTGTGTGTGTGTGTGTGTGTGTGTGTGTGTGTGTGTGTGTGTGTGTGTGTGTGTGTGTGTGTGTGTGTGTGTGTGCGTGCGTGCGCGTGTGTCTGCATGTTTGCACAACCCCTAAGGATAAGGATAAGTCCGATATGCGAAGCTGAGCCTCGCCCGGGCTATGGGGGAGCCCGGCCTGTGCCGACTAATGTCGACTCGAACACCGTGTGTCAGCGAGTACTGACGCGACAGAGCTTAATCCTTACCCACCGTGGTGCCCGGCCACAGCAGTAACCTCCGGGCGACAATTGCAACTTCTCGCGCCTGGGCGGGGCGCGAACCGCCGACCCCTCGGATGAGAGGACGGCACGTTACCACTGTACTAACCTGGAGGCTTGCAAAACCCATTCTCACCCGCAGTATAAAAAGTCATCCCTTCATACCACCCCTCGTCCCCCCTCCCCCCACTCCCCCCTCGTCCCCCCCACTCCCCCCTCGCCCCCTCCCACTCCCCCCTCGCATGACACATTACCGGAGCCTCGCCAATTCGCAAGCACTGCACGCGCGAGATCCTACCATCCTCCCGAGGCAGACGCAGAACGTGCTCATCCTTGGCCTAACATAGGAAGCCGAGACGAGACGAGGGGCGCGCAAGCATGAAGGATGTAGCTACGAATAATGATAACAAAAATAGCGATATTGATAATGGGATTGATAATGATCGTAAGAACAATAACAATCAGATATAATAATAATAATTACCTCGAAGATATTCATACAATGAGTCTTCCGAACAGCTGAGCGAAAATTCGTCCGAAACAAAGAAAAAAAATAAACACAGTCGTTCGTTTTCGTGTTCGTTTCGTCGGCTGCGGCGTCGCGGCGTCGTCTTCGGGAGGTCGTCGTGGCCAGGGTCGTCTTGCGTTCGTTAATCTTATATTATCGTTCCTTTTGTGTTTATTTTTCTCTTTGTCTCGGACGAATTTTCGCTCACTCGTTCGGAAGACTCATTGTATGAATATTTTCGAGGTATTTATAATTATCATTAATGCTGTAAATGTTGTTATGATTGTTATTATTATTTCTCTTACGATCATTATCGCTTTATCAATATCGCTATTTTTGTTATCATTATTCATAGCTACGAATTTCACCATTTCTTTTATGAATGTTGTTATTGTTCTCCATTTTACAACCTTTTACAACCAGCATTTATGTAGAACACCGAAACACTGCCAATGATGAAACGCAATACAGCAAAACATCAAAATTACTGACATTTATAGATCCAAAGAAGAAGACGAATAAGAAGAAAATGAAAGAAAAAAGAAAGGAACAGGAAAGCCAACCAATAACTGATCATCCTTTCTCGACATCAAAGTCTGACACTGAACCGAGAACTGTAAATATATATATATATATATATATATATATATATATATATATATATATATATATATATATGTATATATATATATGTATATATGTATATATATATATATATATATATATATATATATATATATATATATATTTTTTTTTTTTTTTTTTTTTTTTTTTTTTTTTTTTTTTTTCTTCTTTTCTTTTTTTCATGTCTTTTGCACGTCATTGACACAACAACTGGGTGGATAGAAGTGGATAGAAGGGCGGTCGGATGCTGTGCCCGGGGATCCTGGGAGGCTTTGATGAGTTGTTAGTCTGCGGTAAATATTTGCGGCGGTCGTCAGAGGGCAAACGTGGGTGGCTATTTCTCATGTGTTATATATATATATATATATATATATATATATATATATATATATATATATATATATATATATATATATATATATATATATATATATATATATATATATATATATGTATATATATATGTTTGTGTGTGTGTGTGTGTGTGTGTGTGTGTGTGTGTGTGTGTGTGTGTGTGTGTGTGTGTGTGTGTGTGTGTGTGTATACATATATATATATATATATATATATATATATATATATTTATATATATATGTATATATAATATATGTATATTTATATATATATACATACATATATATATATATATATATATATATATATATATATATATTTAAATATGTACATATATATAAGTACACACACACACACACATGTATATATATATATATATATATATATATATATATATATATATATATATATATATATATATATATATATATATATATATATATATATATATGTGAGTGTGTGTCCACACACACACTCACACTTATTTGCTCTGCACATAGAAATTAGTACGAATTATCTCGAACAAAGAATTTTCTAGCACATGGATAAGTCAGGAAGATTTGACCTTCCTTTTAACAGACCGACTTTCACTGTAATTCGGCGTTTTTCTCAAAGGTCACTTTTCCAGATACATTCTAAAATTCTAGCGACTACTTCTAGCAATCTTTATCTATTTTCCTTCTTTCAGAAATACCCAATGACATCACAGATACAAGGCTATTGTTAACTGCAGTAGAAGAGTACATAATTGTTAAATTCTAATGAGAAATAGCATTTACTGTACTTCTTGATTTTTTTCTTATCTTGTTTAGGTTTTAATTGTAAGCAACTTGACTTTATAACTATTACTCTTTAAGGCATAGCTGATGTCTAGACCACCTCACTGGTACAGGACCAAGACCCAAGTATGTTTGTTTTGATTTTTCATACTTTGTGATAATGTTTTCTCCATTTAAGTTGGCACACTTATCGTTGGCATATCGGTTTGTATATTCTTGTTGATATTATTAGTAAGTTTATTTATTTAAGTTTGTTTAATGATTATTTAATTGTTTCGTTGAGTTTTCTTTACCCTTACCTAAAATATTTGAAACCTTTTGATAACAACATTTACCACAGTACATCATTACTGTAATATTTTTCTCTTGTTCTTTAGAGAACCGATGATGGTGACACTTCTTCCGAAACGTTAAGAAGGAAAACGTTTCGGCTGCCGTTGCTCGCTTCTTCTGAATTGTATACATGTGTGTGGATATATTGTGTGTATATAGATACCTCCATATTCCACACAGCAAAGTCACTCTATACAAGGACTATACCACAGCAGGATAAAGAAGAATAGAAAATAGAAATAATTTTTACGCCATCAGCACGGGTGGCTAAACTTACCACCGATCTTTATT
>NC_091586.1:2460910-2465910 GCF_042767895.1 Penaeus vannamei
GAGAAAAGGAAGGCGGGAAGGGAAGGGAAGGGAAAAAAAGAGGGACTAAGGGTGGGAGGGCAGGAGGGAAGGAGGAATGGTGGGGGGGAAAGGGTGGGAGGAAGAGAGAAGAGGAAGGGAAGGAGGAAAGAGGGAGGGGAAGCTACTTGGCCTATACATGCTCGACGGGGGAGGAGGAGGAAGAGAAGGCGGTAAGGAGGGAAGGGAGAAAGGATAAGAAGAATGGAAGAAGTGAGGGAAGGATTAAGGGTGGGAGGAAGGGAGGGAGGGAGGGAAAGGTGGAGGAAGGGATTGGGGATCGGAGGGAAAGAGGCAGGGAGAGAGGATTTAAGAATGGGATGGAGGAAAAAAGAGAAAGGGAGGGGGAGGAAGAAGGGATAAAAGGAGGGAGAGGGAAGGTATGAGAGAAGGAGGGGTGAGGGGGGAGAGGAAGAGAAAAGGAAGGAGGTAGAAGGGATCACGTGGTAGGAAAAAGGAAGGGAGACAGTGAACGAACAAGAAGAGATTAAGGGTATGAGGGAGGAAAGGAGGAGGGAGGGAGGGAAGAAAGATGGGTAGAAGAGATCTCGGGGGAGGAAGGAAGTTAGGAGAGAGGGAGAGAAGAAAGGGAAGCCTATGGAAGGAAAAGGAGGGAGGGAGGAAGAGAGAGAGAGGGAAAGAAGCAAGGAAGGAAGAGAGGAGGGAGGAAGAGAGAGAGGGAGAGAAGCAAGGAGGGAGGAGAGGAGGGTTGGAGGGAGGGAGGGAAGGAAGATGGAATCAAAGGGAAAAGAAGGAGGGATCGAAGGTTGGGAAGGAGAGGAGAGGAGATAGAAGGGAGAAAGGAAGGAGGAAGACGATGAAGAAAAGCAGGGGGAAGGGAGGCGAAGAAAGGGATGGAGAGAGGGATAAAGTCGATGCGAGAGGAGAGACCAGAGGGAGGGAGGAAGGGAGTGAGGGAGTGAGGGAGTGAGAGAAGAAGGGAGGGAAGGAGGAAGTGAGAAAAGGAAGGTGTGAATGCGTGAATGAGGGAGGAAGGGGGTGAGTGTGGGAGGAAGAGAGCGAAGTAGGAAGGGAGAAAAGCAGAGAGTGCATACGTAGATAAGGGAAGAAGAGAGAGAGTGAATGAGGGAGGGAGTTAATGCACGAGTGAAGAAGGAAGGGAGTGAGTGAGGAAGGGAGTGAATGCGTGAATGAGGGAGGATGGGAATGGGTGAGGGAAGGAGGGAGGGAGGGAGGGAGGGAGGGAGGGCATCCAGCAACCTAGTCTACCTTGACCTCTTCTGATCCTTGTGTAAAAAGATTGTAAGAAAGTGTCGACCAAAAGAACTTTCTCGACCTGTGGTTATGGCTGATGTTCCCGATGTGAATTTGGGATGTGAGGGAGGCTGCGTGTGTGTGTGTCGACGCGTGTGTATGTATGTGTGTGCCCATGTGCGCGTAAATTTGTGTGAGTGCGTGGTTGTCTCGGCGAGTCTGTATGCGCATGTGTGCATGTGTGTGCGTGCGTATACGTGTGTACGTGTATGTGTGTTTGTGCGTATGTTGTTCGTGTGTACGTGTATCTGTGTTCCTGTGCGTATGTATGTATGCGTATGTGTGTCTGCACGCACGCGTTTGTATATGTGCATGTATGTGCTTGCATCTAATATATGAGTCTACATGCGTATATCTACATATGTTTGTGCGTATGTGGTTGCGTCTACTTATGTAGTATGTAGTATGACCATTTATTTTTTTATTACCTTCTATTTCCATCTTCGTGCGTTTCCTGCAAAAGAGAGAAAGAACAGTAAATAAACAAAATAAAGATAAATAGGTAAATGAAAAATAAGACACTACAAGGGGGTCATATGGGTGCATGAGTTACCGGTTTCTCAATATGTCCGTCAATATATAACTTTCTGATGAGCAAAGAAGGGGAAGAGAAGAAGTAGAAGGAGAAAGAGAGGGAAGGAGGGAAGAGAAGGAGAAGAAAGAGAAAGAGGAAGGAGGGAAGGGAGTGAGAAAGAGAAAGAGAAGGAGGGGGAGAAGAGAAGAATAAGGAGAAAGAGAAGGAGGGAGGGAAGGAGAAGATGGAGAAGGAGAAGAAAGAGAAAGAGAAGGAGAAGCAGGAAAAAGTGAAGGAGGGAGAAGAGTAGGAAAAATGAAAGGAAGATAAAGATGGGGTAGAAAATAAAGGAGAAACAAGAGAAGAAAAGAGAGGATAGAAGAATGAGAATAAGAGGGAAAAGATGAGACAGAGAAGAGGAAGAAGCAAAGAAGAGGCAAAGAGAAAGAGAAGGAAAAGAAAGAGAAAGGAAGAAGAAGGAGAAGCAAGGATAGAATAATTAGAATAAGCAGGAGAAATAGAAGAAGGAAAAGGAGAAAGATAAAAAAAGAAGAAGAGAAAGAGACAAGGACAAGGAGAACGAAAAGGAGAACAAAAATCTCGATAGAAGAATGCGAAGAAGAAAGGGAAAGAAGTACAAGAAGCAGAAGGAGAAGAAACAGGAGAAAGTAGAAGGAGAGGAGAAGGAGAGAGAGAAAGGGAAGGGATCTTTGCTCCTCCAAAAACTCCCGTATTTGCATAACAGTCGATCTGTTGGCAAGGAGATTCTGCCGGTGGCTTCTCTGGTTACGTGGCTCTTCAGTCGGAGAAACGAATGACTGTCAAATAGGTATAATCATATATATATATATATATATATATATATATATATATATATATATATATATATATATATATATATATATATATATATGTATGTATATATATATATGTATATATATATATATGTATATATATATATATGTATATATATATATATATATATATATATTTATGTATACATTTGTGTGTTTGTGTGTATACACATCTGTATCTATATCTACCTATCTATCTATCTATGTATACATGTACACATATATATGTATATGTACATATATACATTTATATATATACACATCTATCTGTCTGTCTATCTATCTATCTATCTATATAAATGCACACACATACAAACACTCCCACACCCACACACACACACACGCGCACACAAACACACATACAGCCAGACACACACACACACACACATATGTATATATATATATATATATATATATATATATATATATATATATATATATATATATATATATATATATATATATATATATATATATATATATATATATATATATATATATATATATATATATATATATACGTGTGTGTGTATGTACGTGTATTTGCATATATATGTCTACACACACACACACACACACATACACACACACACACACACACACACACACACATACACACACATACACACACAGCGAGCGTATGTATGCATGTGTGTGTGAAAAACAACAGCCTCGGCTATACGTCACACAACGCGCAAGTCCTCCGCCCGCCCATCCCTCAGCCGCCCATCCGCATGACCTGCCACTGCCGCCCACATGACCCCTTCCCCTCCCCCTCCCCCTCCCCCTTCCCCCTCCATCCCCATGCATGTCTCCGTCTTCCTCATTTATTTCTCTTCTCTCTGTTTACCCTTTCACCTCTTTCCCCTCTTTCTTCTTCCCTATACCTCGTTAATTATCATATTTTTCTTACTTCCCCCTTCGTCTTCTCCTTCTCCCGCTCCTTCCCCTCTCTCTTCCCCACTTCCCCTCCTTTCCCTCCTCGTCTCCTCTCTCTCTTCCCTACCTCCTTCTTTCCCTCCTCTCCTTTTCTCTCCCTTCCCCACTTCCTACTTTCCTTCCTCTTATCCTCTCTCCCTTTCCCTTCCCTTCTATACCTTCCTTCCCCCCACTTTACCTTATCCTATCCCCTTCCCTAACCCATCCTACCCCCTCCCATCCTTACCCATCCCACCCATACCTCCTCCTCCCATCCCACCCCCACCTCCTCCTCCCCCTCCCCCCAACCCCTATCACCACCCCCACCTACTTATCCTCCCCCTCCTCCCATCCCCTATCACCACCCCCACCTCCTCCTCCCCCTCCCCCCATCCCCTATCACCACCCCCACCTACTTATCCTCCCCCTCCTCCCATCCCCTATCACCACCCCCACCTCCTCCTCCCCCTCCCCCCATCCCCTATCACCACCCCCACCTACTTATCCTACTCCCCCCTCCCCCCTCCCCCCACAGACACCCCGCAGAGTCGCTGTAAAGGATGCCCAGGACCCCGCGGCGCCTGTCACGTGGGTGAGCTGCTGTCAAGACCTGTCAAAACAGTTCTGACAGGTGTAGGGCAAGTACCTGTCAAGAGGGACTTCCTGTATCGTGTATTTCCTTTGGCTTCGGTCACGCTGGATGTTAATGACTAAATGAATTATAAGTGTTAATTATCTCATTAATTTTCTTTATCATATATTCATTCTTCTTTTTCAATTAATTTCTTTCATTTTCTTCTATATACATTTGTTTATCGCTGTATACGAAAAAAAGATCTATGTTTATGCCGGTGCATTCATTTGTAACAAATAAATGAATTATCTGTTTTATGTATTGTTTATTATTCTTTTTTTTCTATTATTATATATAAATATTTATATGTGGATGTTTACATTGACTAATTTTTGTATACATTTATTCACCTCTGTATATGAATATTTTTATCTATTTCTTTTTCTGTAGTCACTTGTAATGACTAGATAAATCATCTTTTTAATAGTTTCATTGGGTTTTGATTATATTTATTTTTCACTTCATCTGTTTCAATAAATATTCATATGTGATTGTTTGTATCTATTTATAGCTGTATATATATTTATTTATGTGTGATTTCATTCATTTTTAAGCATCTAAATTCACTTACAATACATGAATATCAATGTTTATTCATTTTATATCTTTCTCTCTCTCCATCTTGGGAATAAGCAACTATAAAGATCATAAACATTAGTTATTTAGTAAAGTATATTATAGATTAATCTTGACTACCGCTTGACATATGACAGCTGTGATAAGATAAATTTGTCTTTTGGTTTAAATGAACGAAAATAAAAAAACGCAAATACGCTTTTTCCTCTTT
>NC_091586.1:2473410-2475910 GCF_042767895.1 Penaeus vannamei
TGTAAGTATATATATATATATATATATATATATATATATATATATATATATATATATATATATATATGTCTGTATATATATATATAGATATATATATATATATATATATATATATATATATATATATATATATATATATATATATGTATATATATATATATATATATATATATATATATATATATATAGATAGATAGATAGGTAGATAGATAGATAGATAGAGAGAGAGAGAGATAGATAGATAGATAGATAGATAGATAGATGGATAGATAGATATACATATATATACATTTATATATATATATATATGTATATATATATATATGTATATATATATATATATATATATATATATATATATATATATATATATATATATATATATATATATACCGCCAGGGAGCGTCACGGGACCCAAGCGGCCGAGACACTCCGCGGCGCCGGTCCGTTGTGACATCTGGGGTCAAAGGTCAAACACCAACAAGAGAAGGGAATTTTACCCTTACCTTTCACCTTCGTTTTCTTTCTCTTTATCCCTCTCACCCTCTCTATCTTCCTTTGTGTGTGTGTGTGCGTACCTGTGTGTGTGTCTGTGTTTGTGTGTGTGTGTGTGCATGCGTGTCCGTCTGTCAGTTAGTCATTCTCTTTCTCTCTCTCTATCTATCTATCCTTCTCCCTCCTTATCTATTTCCCTTTCTCTCTCTCTCTTTGTCTTCCACCTTCCTTTCCCTCTCTCTCTCATGCTTCTTCATTCTCCATTCAGCACAGCCGTTTTTTTCCCTGCAACCTGTATTGTTGCACAGGACATTGGTGCAATATTTGATTACCCATTAAAAGGTTCACTATAAAACAGGATATGGTTTACTGAGCACTCAATTTGGTGAAGGTATTTTATGATTTAATTTCACAATGACATATTCGTTTTCCTTTTAATCTTCTTTTTTTCAGTGACAATGCCTGTGAATTAGTATTAATAATGCTATCTAAAAACAATAGGTTTCATTACTATCATTATCGTTATCATTACCATTATTATCATTATGATCATTATTATTATCTTAATTATTAAAATCTTTATCATTACTATTATCATTGTTATTACTATCATAATTACAAAATTATCGTTATCATAAAAATCATTATTATGTCATTATTATCGTTATCATTACTATTAATATCGTTGTTATACTTTTTATTATTGCTATTGATATCATTACCATCATTATTATTATTATTATTCATGTCATCATAATTATCGTCATCCTCATCATCATCATGAACATCATCGTAATATAATTGTTATTGTTTTTATCATTATCCTAATAACTATCATCATTATCATAAATTTTTTTTATTAATGTCCTTGTTATTATTTTCATTATAATCATTATCATCATTATTGTTATTTTTCTTATCATTGTTGTTATCATCATCATTATTATTGTTGTTATTAGGAATATCATTATCATTATAAAGAATGATAGCATTAATATTAGTTCATATTTTACAAAACTTGATTTGCCATTTAAATATAGTGTGATGATAATAAAAAAAATATATATCAATTTATCATTTACTGGTATTCTATAAATCTGGATAAGTATGGATAATATTTCCTGGTAGATAAGCACTATCTTATCTACCCGCGTGTAATATCTCACAGGAAGGGAAAACAAAGATACATTTATTTCAGATTTATTATTGTGTATTTATACATTTCCAGAATTTCTATGTCTGTTGGTTTCTTTAGTGTTTATCTGCGTGTGCATGTGCGTGTGTAATGGTATTCGTGTGTGTGTGTGTGTTTGTACGTGTGTGTGTGTGTGTGTGTGTGTGTGTGTGTGTGTGTGTGTTTGTTTGTACGTGTGCGTGTGTGTGTGTGTGTGTGTGTGTGTGTGTGTGTGTGTGTGTGTGTGTGTGTGTGTGTGTGTGTGTGTGTGTGTGTGTGTGTGTGTGTTTGTACGTTGATGCCTGTGTATGTGTGTGTGTGTGTTTGTACGTCTGTGTGTGTGTGTGTGTGTGTGTGTGTGTTTGTACGTGTGCGTGTGTGTGTCTGTACGTGTGTGTGTGTGTGTGTGTGTGTGTGTTTGTACGTGTGTGTGTGTGTGTGTGTGTGTGTGTGTGTGTGTGTGTATGTGTATGTGTGTTTGAACGTGTGTGTCTGTGTGTGTGTGTGTGTTTGTACGTTGATGTCTTTGTGTGTGTGTGTTTGTACGTGTGTGTCTCTGTTTGTGTGCATGAGCGTATGTGTTCTGATGTCCATTTATATATATGTGTGTGTATTTATCAGCTTCTCTGTGTGTGAATAGTGGCAATAAGTAGGGTAATTGTGTATTCTGAGTGAAGAATTGAAGATGAAATGGAGATAGTGACCTTAATCCCACTAATGGTATGGCTGACCTGACGAGTGTCTGAGTACCTACATCTCTTAATAAGGTATTCTTTTAGACCCTTAAACTTGCCTCTAAAACACAAACCATTGTATTAAGGGACCCGGACT
>NC_091586.1:2488410-2490910 GCF_042767895.1 Penaeus vannamei
CAATCATTCACAATATTTGGAATAATTTCAATCAATCATTCACAATATTTGGAATAATTTCAATCACTCATTCACAATATTTGGAATAATTTCAATCAATCATTCACAATATTTGGAATAATTTCAATCACTCATTCACAATATTTGGAATAATTTCAATCAATCATACACAATATTTGGAATAATTTAAATCACTCATTCACAATATTTGGAATAATTTCAATCACTCATTCACAATATTTGGAATAATTTCAATCACTCATTCACAATATTTGGAATAATTTCAATCACTCATTCACAATATTTGGAATAATTTCAATCACTCATTCACAATATTTGGAACAATTTCAATCACTCATTCACAATATTTGGAATAATTTCAATCACTCATTCACAATATTTAGAATAATTTCAATCACTCATTCACAATATTTGGAATAATTTCAATCACTCATTCACAATATTTGGAATAATTTCAATCAATCACAATATTTGGAATAATTTCAATCAATCATACACAATATTTGGAATAATTTCAATCAATCACAATATTTGGAATAATTTCAATCAATCATACACAATATTTGGAATAATTTCAATCAATCATACACAATATTTGGAATAATTTCAATCAATCATACACAATATTTGGAATAATTTCAATCACTCATTCACAATATTTGGAATAATTTCAATCAATCATTCACAATATTTGGAATAATTTCAATCACTCATTCACAATATTTGGAATAATTTCAATCATTTATTCACAATGTTTGGAATAATTTCAATCAATCATACACAATATTTGGAATAATTTCAATCACTCATTCACAATATTTGGAATAATTTCAATCAATCAAACACAATATTTGGAATAATTTCAATCACTCATTCACAATATTTGGATTAATTTCAATCAATCATTCACAATATTTGGAATAATTTCAATCAATCAAACACAATATTTGTAATAATTTCAATCACTCATTCACAATATTTGGATTAATTTCAATCACTCATTCACAATATTTGGAATAATTTCAATCAATCAAACACAATATTTGGAATAATTTCAATCACTCATTCACAATATTTGGATTAATTTCAATCAATCATTCACAATATTTGGAATAATTTCAATCAATCAAACACAATATTTGGAAAAATTTCAATCACTCATTCACAATATTTGGAATAATTTCAATCAATCAAACACAATATTTGGAATAATTTCAATCAATCATACACAATATTTGGAATAATTTCAATCAATCAAACACAATATTTGGAATAATTTCAATCACTCATTCACAATATTTGGAATAATTTCAATCAATCAAACACAATATTTGGAATAATTTCAATCAAACACAATATTTGGAATAATTTCAATCACTCATTCACAATATTTGGAATAATTTCAATCAATCATACACAATATTTGGAATAATTTCAATCACTCATTCACAATATTTGGATTAATTTCAATCACTCATTCACAATATTTGGAATAATTTCAATCACTCATTCACAATATTTGGAATAATTTCAATCACTCATTCACAATATTTGGAATAATTTCAATCAATCAAACACAATATTTGGAATAATTTCAATCAAACACAAAATTTGGAATAATTTCAATCACTCATTCACAATATTTGGAATAATTTCAATCACTCATTCACAATATTTGGATTAATTTCAATCACTCATTCACAATATTTGGAATAATTTCAATCACTCATTCACAATATTTGGAATAATTTCAATCACTCATTCACAATATTTGGAATAATTTCAATCACTCATTCACAATATTTGGAATAATTTCTATCAATCATACACAATATTTGGAATAATTTCAATCACTCATTCACAATATTTGGAATAATTTCAATCAATCAAACACAATATTTGGAATAATTTCAATCAATCAAACACAATATTTGGAATAATTTCAATCAATCATACACAATATTTGGAATAATTTCAATCACTCATTCACAATATTTGGAATAATTTCAATCAAACATACACAATATTTGGAATAATTTCAATCACTCATTCACAATATTTGGAATAATTTCAATCATCATTCATATCATCATGCCAATATTATCAATAACGCGGCAATCATTCATATCATTATGCCAATAATATCAATAACACGGCGACCAATAAACCGTGGAATCACCACCAACAGCAAGAGACTCTACAATGGAGGAGAGGCCCCAACGTAGCTCTGCAATGGAGGAGAGGCCCCAACGTAGCTCTGCAATGGAGGAGAGGCCCCAACGTAGCTCTGCAATGGAGGAGAGGCCCCAACGTAGCTCTGCAATGGAGGAGAGGCCCCAACGTAGCTCTGCAATGGAGGAGAGGCCCCAACGTAGCTCTGCAATGGAGGAGAGGCCCCGAAGCAGCTCTGCAATGGAGGAGAGGCCTCAACGTAGCTCTGCAATGGAGGAGAAGCCCCAACGTAGCTCTGCAATGGAGG
>NC_091586.1:2508410-2510145 GCF_042767895.1 Penaeus vannamei
ATTATTTACATTATCATTATTTACATTATCATTATTACTGTTGTTGTTGTTATCATTATTATCATAAATGTTATTATCATCATTATTGCTATCATTATAATTCTTCTTCTTATTATTATTATCATTATTATTACTATCATCATTATCATAATTATCATTATAATTATCATTATTATTGTTATCATTATCTCATTATCTTCACTATTATTATCATATAATTATCATCATTATCCGTATTACTATTTTATCATTACTGTTATCATAATCATTATCATAAATTGTTATTATTTTTATGATCATTATTCTTTTCATTAATATCGAAAAGACTATCATAATTTTGATATAAAACATTGAAAATAATAATGATAATGATGACAGTAATTATAGTAATGAAAATAACGGCAATAGTGGTAACGATAATAAAAATGATAAGAAGAATGATAATGAAAATGATAAGAAGAATGATAATGAAAATGATAAGAAGAATGATAATGAAAATGATAAGGATAATGAGAATTATGATAATTATCTCCATCAACGGTATCATTCTCAATATTCTTATCGCTGTTTGTATCATAAAGTATAATTTTCATAATCTTATCTATATCGTAATTACCACATGATTTCGTTTGTCTTCTCCCGTTTAGTGAATATTTGCGTCGCCTTTTCGGAAAATATCACGGAATTCGAAAAAGGATTGTTTTTTTTTTTTTTGAAATTACGTTGTGCTTTGGAAATATTGAAGGACATTGACCTATATGTATGTATACCCACACTCACATACGCACACATATATACATATACATATGTATATGTATGTATGTATGTATATGCACACACACACACACACACACACACACACACACACACACACACACACACACACACACACACACACACACATATATATATATATATATATATATATATACATATATATATATATATATATATATATATATATATATATATATATATATATATATATATATATATATATATATATATATATATATACATTTTACTGATTTATGATGCCATTGTCCTTTAATATTCTATTCACGTAAAATGAATTAAAATCATTTTACAGATTGAACATTTCACCTTTTATGTCATCGACGAACAATACAACATTTTTATTCACAGTCATCACGACCTACTTTTAAAATATCTTGGTTTCTAAATCTTGGTAAGATAATGATAGATATATTAGCATGTAAAACAGCTAAAATAATCATTTTAATTTTCCATAAAACATAATGATAAACAGCTTGGTTTACAAAGTTCACCCTTAACCAACATACAGAGAACGAAACACACGTTGTCTTTTATACATACATAAACGAACTTCAACTTAATATCTCAATTTAAATGAAATTATGAAACAATGAAATGATCTTTACTTATAGATAAACTTAGCTAACTTATATTCATTCTTGAATTATAAGAGAGAGAGAGAGAGAGAGAGAGAGAGAGAGAGAGAGAGAGAGAGAGAGAGAGAGAGAGAGAGAGAGAGAGAGAGAGAGAGAGAGAGAGAGAGAGACATTCCAAGTGTGTAAACTTGTAAACAGTCTTAATTTACAAAATATCCAAAGTCTTACGTTACATGTAATTTTGACTTATAATATGTCCAAATGAACTTATCCTACGAAAATATTAATTTACAGAATATCCAAACAAGCGTTACTTGAAATAACTTTTGATCTACAAACTATTCAAAAAGCATTAACTAGGT
>NC_091586.1:2530645-2535645 GCF_042767895.1 Penaeus vannamei
ATATCCCTTTACACACACACACACACGCACACACACGCCTTAAAACATATCCCTTTACACAGCCTCTGATTACACCCACACACACGCACACACACGCACACACACACACACACACACACACGCCTTAAAACACATCCCTTTTGAAGTGCTGAGTTGAATTTTATCCCTACAATTAACGACAATTATTCGACACATTTTACATTACGTTACAACATTACCCGAATTACAACCATCGCGGGCGCCCTCTCATTACGCCCACGCCCACACGCCCACATACAAACCCTCAGAAATATCCGCGTCCAAGGAATATGGTCGGGGGGGGGGGGGTAAGGAATTTGCCGGGGGGGGGGGGGCATAAGGAATATGCCGGGGGGGAGGGCATAAAGAATATGCTGGGGGGGGGGGGGCATAAGGAATTTGCCGGGGGGGGGGATAAGGGTGAAAGTGCCGGCCTTGAGAATCTCGGGGTTTTGCGATTGGCACAGTGCCACGCAAGGGAAATTCGTGGCTTGTGTTGTGCATGATTATTCTCGTCTAATTTTTGATTTTATTTTATAAATTCTTTGAGACTTTTTTTTATTTTCTTTTTGTCTTTGTTTTTCTTTTTCTTTTTTTCCGCTTTCTTTTTCTTTTCCTTTTCTTTTTTATTTTTATTTTTTTGTCTTTCTTTTTCTTTTTATTCTTTTTCTTTTTTCTTTTTCTATTTTTCTCTTTTTCCTTTCTTTTCTTTCTTTTTCTTTTCCCTTTTTTCTATTAGGTATGATGGCATTTTTTGAGGGGTGGGTAGGAGAGTATGGGGGGGGGGGGAGGTGGCGTTGTCATTATTAATAAATTGTATTTTCTGTTGGTCTTGTTGATTTATGGGCAATTAAATGTCTTTGATATTTCATTTTTAATTCGTCCTATTTTTGTTATTATTAAAATCATCATCGTCACCTTATCATTATTATCATTATTGTTACTAATATCATTATTGATATGAAAATTACTATCATCATTACTGTTATTACGGTTATAGTGGTGATAATGATTATGAAAGTAATAATGATAATAATAGTAATATCAATTATTATAATTTGTTACTATTATCATTATTATTGTTGTTATTATCATTATCATTATTATTGTTGTTGTTATTATCATTATCCTTATTATCACTTTTGTCATAATTATCATTATTACCATTATCATCGTTATCCCTGTTATCATTATTATCAATAATAGTATTATCATTATTACTGTTATTATCACCATTGCCATTACTAATACTCTCATTATATATCATTATCATTACTATTATCATCATAATAGTTATAATGACTTATTATCATTATCTTCATCATTATTACTATTGTTACCGTTATTATTATCATTATCATTCCTCTTGCCTTATCAATATCATTATTATTACCATCATTATCATTATAATTATTGCTATTACAATTATCACTATTATTATTATCATTATCATTATCGTCACTTTTAATATCTTTATCATCATAATCATTACTCTTACCATTTTTATCATCATTATCATTATGATGAATATTGCGGTTATAATCATCATTATCATTTTTAACATTATTATCACTATCATTATCATTATTGCAACTACCATCATTATTCTTATCATCATTATCATCATTATCACCATCGTCACTATCACTTGTTAATTAATTATCATCATTCATTATCACTTACAATTAAAATAATCGCCTTTTCTCCCTTTACAGACAACAACAATAAACCATAAAACAAGAAGAAGAAAAAAAACCAAAAACAACAAATGAAAAAAAACAAGAAATAAATTCACATCTTACAGTATCACCACGTATAACGATGACCCCGTTATACCGAACGCATGACAAGTCGTCAAGCCATAACTGGGCGCCATGACATTCTCTATCGTGGCAGTATTCGTGTTATGTCACACTAATAGTATCTTGTGTGTGTAGAATCTTATATTGGTGTATTTATTTCTTGTGTCGCTACGTCTGTTATTTCTTTTATTGATACTGTTATTAGGAGTATAACTATCATTATAACTATTGTTATTACCATTAGTATGATCATTATTATTGTTATCAGTATTGGTATTATTTTTCTTGTTGTTGTCAGTGTTATTACTGATAATACTGTCATTATCATCATTATCATTATTTTAATATCATCATTATCATTTCCAATATTAGTATCATTATGATTTGTTATTTTAATTACTACTATCATCATTATTTTCGTTAATAGTATTATCATTATGATTATGATTATCCTCATTTCCATTATCGTCTATTTTGTTATCATAAGGAACAATGTACAAGCTTTGGCCATATGACAGTTGACAGTTATGTGACGTCATCGGTTACGTCACTCTATCTAACCGTCGATGACGTCAAAGGAATGACGTAAGATTTTAAAGGATCTTTTCATGTCATATAATTCTACTATTTTAAAAGGAATTAAGGGAAACCAAAGAATACCCTAAAATCAAATGAAAATACGTGTAACAGATAAAAAAAAATGGTCAATATCACCCGAGGGAGTTTCACATAAAATAAAAATAAAGGAAAATTCTGATAAAATGCTAATAATATTATCGTATTAAAAAAAAAATATATATATATATACTATGTTAGTTTTAATACAGTGAATGATGATTAAGGTTCCCGACATACTTCAGGTAATTATGCATTTATCTATCCATACAACACACACACACACACACAAACACACACACACACACACACACACACACACATATGCCCACACACACTCACACACTCACACACACACATACATACACATATATCTCCCTTTCTTCCTTCCACTTCCCCGCCCACCATCTCTCATCTCCCTTCCTCTCCTTCCTCCTTTCTCCTGTCCCTCATCCTTCACTTCACCCCTTCTCTCCTCCCCCCTCCCCCCCCTACTCCTTTAGCCCCCCCCCCCCCCCCACCCACACATACATCATAGAGGATGGAGGTGGAAAGGGGGAAGGGGAGGGGGGGGGGCTAGGCAACACAAAACACAACATCTTATCAAAATTCAATAAAGAAAAAAAAAAAAAGAAAAAAAGAAAAAAGAGAAAAAGAGGAATAAATAATCTAGACACAGACCCCCATCATTTTACGGGGGAGTAAGCATGATGTTGAAGTAAGAGTAATGTTTAATTGATGCAAATTAAACACTGTAATGGTAGGTACTCCTGGAGGACAGAGAGTGTGTAAGTAGGGGGGGGGGTAGGGGGGGTGAATGGGTACTAGGGTAGGTGATGGGTGGTAGGTGATGGGTGGTAGGGGAAGGGGAGGGGGGGGGGGGAATGGGCGGTCAGGCAGGGGGGTAGGGGGGAGTAGGATATAGGGAGGAGAAGTGAGGGGGGGGGGGAGAGGATAAAACTCCTTGTGTCATGACCTCACAATAGAGTTCCTTTTTTAACGCACGGATTCACAAACATACTTTCCAACGGGGTATATACAGTGAGTTCGCAAGGACGACCATAACAAAAGTTCCACAAACAAGCGAAGTGTATATTTAGGTTCTCAAAAAAAAAAAAAAAAAAAAAATTACTATGTCAATAAGATTCCTTATATGACATCATTCTCCGGCTTTTTTCACCTTTAAATCTTTTCTGCGAATACTGAGCTTTATATGATAAAAAATAATCATAATAAAATCATTCACAATTACAATCAAATGGATTATAATAATCACAATCAGTTATAGAAATAATCAAACCTGTTCTAGCACGTTAAAGGTTGTTTTTGTTGTTAAGAAAATAGTATTAATAGTAACGAGAATAGTGATAATACCTGATAATGAAAATAGCAATATAACTATTGACAGTGTTAATGATAGTGATACTAATGATAAAAATTATGATAAAATTCATGGCATTGATAATGACGATGGTGATAAGAATAACGGTGATGATAATAATGATGATAAAATGATGATAATGATAATTATGATGATTAAAAGGATGATAATGTTGGTGATAATGATGATGATACTAGTAATAATAATAAAGGTGATAAGGATAATGGTAATCATGATAATGGTAATAATTATGATACTAGTAACAATACTAAGATTAAGGATGATAATAATAATAAAAGGAAAATGATAATAACGATAACGATAATCATAACAACAATAATAATAATGATAACAATGACAATGATTATAACAATAATCATAATAATCATAAAAATAATAGCAATAATAATAATGAAAATGATGATTATGATGATGATAATGATAGCAACAATGATATGAATAATGATGATAATATTAACAATAATATTGAAAAAAACAAGAGTAATATTAATGATCATGATGATGATGATAATAATGATAATTATAATATTAATAATAATGATAATAATGATAATAGTAATGATAATAATAACAATGATAATGATCATCCTAGTGATAAGGATGATGATAATAATAATGTTGATAATAATAAGAATAACAATAATGATACTGATAATGATAATGATACTGAAAATGATAAAGACAATAATAATGATAATAATGATGGTAATAGTGATAATAATGATAATAATAATGATGATAATAATGATAAAGGTAATGAAAACGACAATAATGATAATAATGATAATAATAATAACAATAATAATAATAATAATAATAATGATAATAATAATAATGATAATGATAATAATAATAATAATGATAATGATGGTGGTAATAATGATGATAATAACAATAATGCTAATAATGATAACAATAATAACAATAATAACTATAATAATAATACTGACAAAAGTTATAATAATAGAAATAACAATGATATAATCAACCATGATAATGACAGTAATGATGAGAGTGATAGTAATTAGCCGCTGTAATCATTGATAACATTCTCCTTTGATTTAATAGGATTTCTTTTGCTATCACTCAGTGTTGAAGTTATTGCAGCATAAACGGTAACCAAAATAGCCTTTCTGCTACTTCTACTATTCCTACTTCTACAA
>NC_091586.1:2540645-2543145 GCF_042767895.1 Penaeus vannamei
ACCCTTCTATCCGTCTGTTTATCTATTTAGCTATTCATTCCACTTAGTGTATGTAAATTGCAGTACATTGCGGTAGAAGCAGCATTTCGTAATCAAAGATGGAAGCTATTCTTCGCTCTCAGAAAAGAAGGTGAAGATACAAAAGCCTCAGCTGCATTCGGAAGACTTCAGTGGAAAAAACAATCATATATTTGAGTAATATAAATGTGGCTGACAAATGTGCCTCACATGCATGACCTACTTTTTCTCTCCTGGTAAATGTAAAAAAATACAAAAGTGTTCTGTGGTCTGATTTTCATCATTGGGAAAAAAATCTTGAAAGACACCGAGTGCTTTTACAACTCGAACGAACCGTTTGATATGAAAACCCGTTTGCTGTCCACGGTACAAACTTAACTACAGTTCGCATATGTTCTTGCACATTTTGTAAACTTCATCCTGTGGACTTTCCTTCCACATGCAAACTACAACAGACAGTCACTTATAACAGGGACGCATTTGAGACGCTTTCCTGTGGGACTCCTAGTTATCATTACAGGTTAGAGAGACATTCCCACGCATACCCTGAACTGTGTGAAAGGAAGTGTTGTATGAAGCCAATATCATACGGTTTCACGTATCCGCCATGCCTCTAAAGGTGAAATAACACTGAACATGTGAAAGCACTTTGCAAAGGCATAATATTAGGCTATGTCAGTCTTTCCTCGGATGAAGACTGACATTGGGGTTGATGGAGGCAGCATATTTTCTTTTTCAAGGCAGAGTGGATATTTGAGTTTATCATTTTCTCTATTAGCTTGTAGGTGCAGCTGGTAAGAAAATTGCTCTGTATCTCTTTGTTATAGTAATATCCTTTCCATGTTGAAGACAGAGATGGTTATTTTCATTCTGTTTTTTTTTTCTTTTTTTTTTTTTTTTTTTTTTTAATTCTGTGCCCTGCCTAGAGAACCTACTGAAAAAAAATCAGAACATTTTGAATGTCCTCAATTTATCAAAATGATATGAAATGTCATGATTCCACTGAGCAGACTTATGGTAGAGCTATACGATAGGATCCATTTCCCTGCGCAAGAATAGAAGTCCTGAGGAAGCCCTACTCATGAACGACTGATTCCCCCCCCCCCCCCCCTTTGCTGTCCCTAAAGCTGAAGAAAATTTTACTAATAGATGCTCTAATTAAATCTCTGGATTTAGCTAACTCATCTAATTAACCTTTGCTCCGTACCCGTATTAAAGAGGTCTCCTTTCTCTCCACTAAGTCCCTCTAGCTGTCTTAAACCCTCTAATGACCTTGACACGATCGTTTCATAATGAACCAAGGTCACGTTAGGGTTCTTGTTCCAGCAGCCTTCGTGCAACTTTTTTCGCTCTGACGCTATGTTGATATTCGTGACGTCATAGTAATCTTATCCAGTTCTCTTGGGAGTGGATGCTTCGGCTGCTGGTGAGGTCGTGGTGTGGAGGATCAGCGACTTCCAGAATACTTTAAAACTTCTTCGTCCGGTTCCTGTGTTACTATGCATAATACAAATAGATGTAAGTCTGCCCATTCGAGTTGTCATTTACTATATTACTATCCACTATCCACCCTCTCTTTATTCAGTTTTTTTTTATTATTATTATTATCTGATGCCGTGCATTGGAGTCCCCAAGGAGAAGCGGTGTTTGAAGCCATTGGCAAGTTTTCAATTCTTTTTTAGCTGAACTCAGTTGAAAATAAGTTATAATAAAATAATAATAATAATAAAATATAATAAAATGATAATAAAAATAATAATAAAAATGTTATAATAAAATAAGTTGAAAATAATTAAAAGTAGGTGGATATGTGGTACAGTAATTAGTCCCACGAAGAAAGAAAACTTATCAGTTATCTATTTGTTTTATTTATTTATCCTTTTCACAATGATGCCTAAAGGGTAGATGAACTGGGAGGTATATCCTAACATGCTGTCTTTGTAATCCTCCGGTGAGATCCTTTCTCGATAATCCCTAAATCAGCTCAACTCGATCTCAAACGGCTATTCTCACCTGGAGGAAGACAGACTGGGCTACATGAAGCAATTAGACTTCGCTGCTCTTCACATATTTCATGTATTCCTTTATAGTTCCCTTGTACCAGAGAATTCATAACTTCAGTGATCATTTCCTTCTCAGTTTTGTGCTTGGAAGTTCTTGTGATCAAGGAGTACCCACCAACGAGATTTTCCCATACCTGTTTGTTTATTCAAATTGTTTTCCTATCAACAAGAAAGATGATTCATGTTTTATGATTCTCCTTACACTTTTCCTTCTTATACTGCAGAGTTTAATAATATATATTTACAGAAATCGGCTTACAGTAGAACAAACATTCTTATTATATGTTCAATGTCATTTCCTACACTTTTTAATAGAGAGTGATCTACCAGTGAAATTTGATTCCGATTTCCCCTAAACAAGCACACCCTTTATTCGCACAGAAGGTAGTGGGAGAAAGTTATTATCCTCATATTAATGT
>NC_091586.1:2553145-2556387 GCF_042767895.1 Penaeus vannamei
TCCGTAAATACAACATATGTCTGCAACAAAGCATCCAATCCGTAATACAACATATGTCTGCAACATAGCATCCAATCCGTAAATACAACATATGTCTGCAACATAGCATCCAATCCGTAAATACAACATATGTCTGCAACATAGCATCCAATCCGTAAATACAACATATGTCTGCAGCATAGCATCCAATCCGTAAATACAACATATGTCTGCAACATAGCATCCAATCCGTAAATACAACATATGTCTGCAACATAGCATCCAATCCGTAAATACAACATATGTCTGCAGCATAGCATCCAATCCGTAATACAACATATGTCTGCAACATAGCATCCAATCCGTAAATACAACATATGTCTGCAACATAGCATCCAATCCGTAAATACAACATATGTCTGCAGCATAGCATCCAATCCGTAAATACAACATATGTCTGCAACATAGCATCCAATCCGTAAATACAACATATGTCTGCAACATAGCATCCAATCCGTAAATACAACATATGTCTGCAACATAGCATCCAATCCGTAAATACAACATATGTCTGCAACATAGCATCCAATCCGTAAATACAACATATGTCTGCAACATAGCATCCAATCCGTAAATACAACATATGTCTGCAACATAGCATCCAATCCGTAAATACAACATATGTCTGCAACATAGCATCCAATCCGTAAATACAACATATCGTCTGCAACATAGCATCCAATCCGTTAATACAACATATGTCTGCAACATAGCATCCAATCCGTAATACAACATATGTCTGCAACATAGCATCCAATCCGTAATACAACATATGTCTGCAACATAGCATCCAATCCGTAAATACAACATATCGTCTGCAACATAGCATCCAATCCGTAATACAACATATGTCTGTAACATAGCATCCAATCCGTAAATGCAACATATGTCTGCAACATAGCATCCAATCCGTAATACAACATATGTCTGCAACATAGCATCCAATCCGTAAATACAACATATGTCTGCAACATAGCATCCAATCCGTAAATACAACATAAGTCTGTAACATAGCATCCAATCTGTAAATACAACATATGTCTGCAACATAGCATCCAATCCGTAAATACAACATATGTCTGCAACATAGCATCCAATCCGTAAATACAACATATGTCTGCAACATAGCATCCAATCCGTAAATACAACATATGTCTGCAACATAGCATCCAATCCGTAAATACAACATATGTCTGCAACATAGCATCCAATCCGTAAATACAACATATGTCTGCAACATAGCATCCAATCCGTAAATACAACATATGTCTGCAACATAGCATCCAATCCGTAATACAACATATGTCTGCAACATAGCATCCAATCCGTAAATACAACATATGTCTGCAACATAGCATCCAATCCGTAAATACAACATATGTCTGCAACATAGCATCCAATCCGTAAATACAACATATGTCTGCAACATAGCATCCAATCCGTAAATACAACATATGTCTGCAACATAGCATCCAATCCGTAAATACAACATATGTCTGCAACATAGCATCCAATCCGTAAATACAACATATGTCTGCAACATAGCATCCAATCCGTAAATACAACATATGTCTGCAACATAGCATCCAATCCGTAAATACAACATATGTCTGCAACATAGCATCCAATCCGTAAATACAACATATGTCTGCAACATAGCATCCAATCCGTAAATACAACATATGTCTGCAACATAGCATCCAATCCGTAAATACAACATATATCTGCAACATAGCATCCAATCCGTAAATACAACACAACATATCTGCAGCATATCATCCCATCTATAAATGCAACGGGGCACGTCGTCTGCAACATGGCATCTCATTTGTAAACACGATGTCACAGTTTGCAACATGCCATCTCGTCTGCAACACTACCTGTCGTTTCGTCGTTGCATGCGAGAAATGAGTGAGTGAATTGCATTGCAGAGCCTTATTCACTCAAGCATTGCCCTCTCGGTGAACAACTTCTTTTTTCGCTGTATTTCTTTTTTTTTTTTTTTTTTTGCTTTTATTTCTTTATTTCTTAATTTTTCTTTTTTTTTAGTTTCTTTTTTTCTTTTTATCTTTTTCTTTTTTTTTCTCTAATTCTTTTTTTTTCAGTTTCTTTTTTCTTTTTATGTTTTTCTTTTTTTTCTCTAATTCTTTTATTTTTTTTAATTTCTTTTTTTCTTTTTCTTTTCTTTTTATTTTTTTTTATTTCTTCCTTTTTCTTTTTTATTCGGTAAGCAGGTTCTTTTTCATTTTGTTTTTTTTTTCTCTAATTCTTTTATTTTTTATTTTTTTTTCCTTTTTTTCTTTTTATTTTTTTTCTTTTCTTTTTATTTTCATTATTATCTTCAACAATACTGTATCATTATCATCATCGTCATCCCTATCATCTTTATTATCCTCATCCTCATCATAATGACTATTATTAACGTCCTCTTCTTCCTCATCTTCGCGACTGCTATGATCAAACTCATTTTATTATTATTTTTTTTTTCTTGTCATCATCATCATCATTAGTCCAGTTTCGTTCATTATTCGAGGTTTTCTGCATAGGATTTTGCTATTGTTGTTAATTATCTCTCTCCTTCTTTTTTGTCGTCTGTCTGTCCCACTGTCTTGGTAGCCGACTGTCTGTCTGTCTGCCTAACCTTTTCTGTTTTTCTGTCTACATGGCTGCCTTTCTCTCTCTCTTTCTCCCCCCTTTCTCTCTTCCTCGTCCTCTCTCTCTCTTTCTCTCTCTCCCTCTCTCTCTCTCTGTCCCTCTCTCTCTCTCTCTCTTTCTCTCTCTCCCTCTCTCTCTCTCTGTCCCTCTCTCTCTCTCTCTCTTTCTTTCTCTCTCTCTCTCTGTCTCTCTCTCTCTCTCTCTCTCTCTCTCTCTATCTATCTATCTATCTATCTATCTATCTATCTATTTCCTTCTCTCTCTCCTTCTCTCTATTTTTCTGAAAAATCGTCTTCCACAGAAATGCGAAACGATGTGTTTCCTTTTTTTCTTTATTTCTTTTCTTTCGCTTTATTCTTCTTTCGTATCGAATTTGCAGAAAATTTAAAATTCAATACCAACAGGCAGAGAAAAAGGGATACTTCGTTATACAAAATGATGGTCATTATTATGTTCAGTAAGTGACCCGGAAAAAAAATATTTCCAGTCGATGATATTCTTAAGGAACGTATTTCTAAACCTTAAGTATGTCTTTTCTGGAAAAAAAT
>NC_091586.1:2556887-2564387 GCF_042767895.1 Penaeus vannamei
CTTAAAAAAATTTATTCGACTTACTCGTTCCCAGGATACACGTGCCAACCCCCCCTCCCCCCCAACCTCTTTCTTTAATCTCGACCATTTGAAAAACGGAAAATTGTTATTCTATGGCAAGAGCTTATCTTCATTGAAGGAACATACTGACTAGATGCTCATGAGTTGAAACAAACGACAGGGAGGTTATATATATATATATATATATATATATATATATATATATATATATATATATATATATATATATGTGTGTGTGTGTGTGTGTGTGTGTTTGTGTGTGTGTGTGTGTGTGTGTGTGTGTGTGTGTGTGTGTGTGTGATATGTGTGTGTGTGTGTGTGTGTGTGTGTGTGTGTGTGTGTGTGTGTGTGTGTGTGTGTGTGTGTGTGTGTGATATGTGTGTGTGTGTGATATGTGTGTGTGTGTGTGTGTGTGTGTGTGTGTGTGTGTGTGTGTGTGTGTGTGTGTGTGTGTGTGTGTATATGTCCACAAAATGTACAGTGAGGAGAGTGCGCGAAAAAAAGGAAGAAATAGAGAGAATGAAAAGAAATTAAGAGAGAGAGAGAGAGAGAGAGAGAGAGAGAGAGAGAGAGAGAGAGAGAGAGAGAGAGAGAGAGATAGAGAGAGAGAGAGAGAGAGAGAGAGAATGAAAAAAGAAAGAGAGGGAATGAAAAAGAAAGAAAGAAAAAAAGAAAGAAAGAAAGAAATAGAGAAAGAGAGAGAGAAAATGAAAAAGGGAGAAAGAGAGAAAGATAGAGAAAGATAGAGTGATTGATACATTATAGCGAGACGCGTTGTACAATCCCATTTTTAACTGCTAGTGGAATTTCCTCTTCTTATATTGTAAAAAAAAATAATCTGTTTAGAATAACCTTCTTTCTATATTTTGATATTATCTAAGACGCATTCAGGTTTTAATTTCCTATTTCTTATCATTTATATATATAAAATACGGGAATCCAGAAAATAATGACATTTTCTTCTTCCAGCATTCACATATCACAGAAAACGGGAATCCTCCTTCAATTTCGTTTTCTTTTTTCAGCACTGCAATATAATTTTCTCCATACAGCATTCAAATATCAGAGAAAAGGGGATCTACCTACATGTCACTTATCTTCTTACAGTATTCCAATACCACATAAAATGGAAATCAATCTACAATTTTTTTTTTTTCTTTTTGTAGCATTCAAGTACCACAGAAAATGAGAATCCACCGACAATATAATTCCTTCTTACATCATTCACATATCACAGAAAACGGGAATCCACCTGTATCATTTTCTTCTCCCAGCATTCCTATATCAAAGAAAGTGGGTATCTTACAGTTTAACTCTCTTCTTACACTACTCAAATATCACAGAAAATGGGAATCCACCTATAATATCATTTTCTTCTCCAAGCATTCGTATATCACAGAAAACGGGAATCCTCCTACAATTTGATTCTCTTCTTACAGCATTCAAATGTCACAGAAAATGGGAATCCACCTATATCATTTTCTTCTCCTAGCATTCGTATATCACAGAAAACGGGAATCCTCCTACAATTTGATTCTCTTCTTACAGCATTCAAATGTCACAGAAAATGGGAATCCACCTATATCATTTTCTTCTCCCAGCATTCGTATATCACAGAAAACGGGAATCCTCCTATTACTCAACCCCCTTCCCACATCATTCCAATATCACAGAAAACGGGGACGCATTCATAATCACATGCTCACGTTTTCTTTCACGCTAAACCTGTATGGCGCATAACTATTTGAAATTTTCTACAGCCTAAGGGAAGGTAGACCAGGCGGAGAGGAGGTCAGGGTTTCAGGTCAGAGACAGAAGAGAGAGGTCAGAGGCAGGTAGTCCCCTGTTTGACCCTAGGTGAGGTAATAGGTGAAGCAGGTCTGAGCATCACCATATACAAGTTAGGGGAATGGGAAAGCCGGTTGTGTAATGGGAAAGGGCCAGGAATGTTTTGCGGTTATCATTATTGTTAGTTTAATTATTATATATGATGACAATAGATATCACTATTATCAGTATTGCTATTAACATTATTATTTTAATCATCACTAATAGGATTATCATTATTTTACAAGTTCTCACCACACTTCGATCTTTATTAGGCACATGTCTATTTTGAATTTAAAAGATAAATAAATAAATAAAATAAAAACATTATAGCTTATTCATATTTTTTTGTTGTTATTTTGATGATATTCCACAAAAAACAAACATTTTCGCATTTTGAAATTTTCTAAATTTTATTTAAAAAATATCGCACATCATAAACACGCCTTAAACAACAAATATAATAAATAAACAATATGAAAAAATATATTTATACATATTTTCCCTCATTTTCCAATGTGTGTTTCTATATACCTGTCTTGCTGTACCATTCGATACACTCTGTTACCCAAGACATGTTGCTGTGTCTCTATGTTCAAGGTGTTTGCAACAGTTCCTTTTTCATGACGAATTCTATGTGGTTGCAATATACACGGTGCATATGCAGTGAAGATGAAGATGATGTTAGTTGTGTTGGCGATGGTGATAGCATTAGCCTGATGGGAAATCCTTTTCACTTTCTAATACTGTTTTTTTTTTCTCTCTTTTTTATTGCTAGAAGTATGGGAGAAAACACTGATGTATGTAATGCATGCAATATATATAGATTAATGGTCCTTTCTCTCTCTCTCTCACTCTCTTTCTCTGTCTCTGTCTCACTTTATCTCTCTTTCTCTCACTCTCTCTGTCTCTCAATCTCTCTCCCTCTCTCTCTGTCTGTCTCTCACTCCCTCTCTCTCCCTCTCTCCCCCTCTCTTTGTCTCTCTCTATCTCTCTCTCTCTCTATCTCTCCCTCCCCCCCTCTCTCTGTCTGTCCACTCCCTCTCTCTATTTCTCTGTCTGTCTCACTCTCTCTCTCTCTCCCCTCCTCTCCCTCCCTCCCTCCCCCCCCCCCCTCTCTGCCTCTCACTCACTCTCTCTCACTCTCTCTCTCTCTCTCTCTCTCTCTCTCTCCCTCTCTCTCTCTCTCTCTATATATATATATATATATATATATATATATATATATATATATATGTACACATACATATATAAATATATAAATATATATATATATATATATATATATATATATATATATATATATACATACATACAAAAACGCACACACACATATATGTACACACACAAATACATATATACATACATACGTACATACATACATGAAAAGACACACATATATATATGTACACACACAAATACATATATACATACATACGTACATACATACATAAAAAAGACACACATACATATATGTGCACACACATATATACAGCAATACGTACATACATACATACATACACACACACGCACACACATAAATATGTATATACATAGATAGATATATACACATACACACACACACACACATATACACACACAAATGACCTTATTATCATAATTATTATTATTGTTATCATTGTTGTCATATTCATTACTGTTATCTCTATCATTGTAATCTTTGTTATCACTGTTATCGTCGTCGTCCTTATTATCATTACCATTATCATCATTATCATCATTATCATTCTTACAGTAATCAGTAAATCATACTGATTTAATCATTCTTACAATAATTATTAAATTGATATGATTTTCACTAAGGCAATAATGGTGTATATTGTGATTTCCTTGAATTCTTTTTTGTAATCTCATTTTCCTTAGAAACACGAAAGGCAAATTCTTAGGATAAAAAAAAATGTTTACGTGTAACAATTTATTAACAGATTTTGGTGTCAAATGAGATTTATAAAAAAATAATACTCATATTAAAAAAAAAAAAAAAAATGAACCGACCAATACACTGTACTGCATCAGCTCACAGAGATCAAGAAAGACAACCCCCCAATGTCTTACCAAAATAAAGACATCTTTCTAAACGTATATATCTTTTTTATATTACTATTCTTAATTAGATTCTTCAGGGATTCTGAAAAATTCGGAATTGGTGATATCGAAGAGGGTCTCAGCCTCGGTGCAGGGGAAGGCGTCTTCAGGGTGGGTGCAGGTGAGGACCTCCTGGTTGAACACCGTCTGGTTGCCGCAGATGAAGGAGAAGTGGGCCATCTCCAGCTCCTGTGGGTGGAGGAAGGGGGTCGGTGAGGGTTGGTTGGGGGCGTGGAGGGGGTAGGGGGGAAGAGGATAGGGGAAGAGATGAGTGGTGAGGAGAGAGAGGGGGACGGGGAGTGAAGGAGAGTGAGTGAGTGAGAGAGAATGGAGAGAGAGAAAGAGAGAGAGAAAGAGAGAGAGAGAGAGAGAGAGAGAGAGAGAGAGAGAGAGAAAGAGAGAGAGAAGAGAAGGAAGAGAAGGGAAGAACAAAGAAGGGAAGCGAGAGAGAGATAGAGAAATAGACAGATAGAGATAGACAGAGAGAGAAAGAGGGAAAGATAGATAGATAGATAGATAGATAAACAGATAGATAGATAGATAGAGAGAGAGAGAGAGAAAGGACATATAAACAGACAGACAAAGATGAGAACGGAAGCAAGATACAGAACTTATCCAAAAAACAATTTAAGTGTGCAATATTCAAGACCTGAAGCAGTAAGACCTTAAATGTAGTTATATTAATGAAATGCTGAAATAGTTATAGTAAGTATAATGCTCAAAAGATTTCTCTCTTACTTAATAAAATATCAAAGTTTGAAACCAAAACGAGTTCTCTCCTTAAGAAGAAGAAAAAACAAGTAGTAATTTTTTCTCCTATAAACATAACATTTAAGTCAAAATGAGGCAGTGAAAAGGCTGAAAGAAAGAGAAAATGAGAGGGATGGAGAGAGAGAGAACAAAAAAACGGTCGTAACGGACTTATCGACTTCAAAAAAAAGAGGAATTCGTGACGTAGCCTGACGTGGGCGGAGCGAAATGAGGGCTATAGATTATAATCACCGCCTTTAATTACTTTTAACCTGGATAAAACCGTCATCAAGGTACACCATTCGCTAAATCTTTATTGATAATGCTAATGGGGTTATGGCGATCGACACGCACGCACCCGATCAAGGTTGATAAGAGACTGAAGAGTATAAGGAAGAGGGGGTTTTTATAAGCGGGTTTAATGACAGGGATGAGCAGAGCGGTGGCGGGAAAAGGGGGATTGAATGCCCTTCCTGGTGTGAACTTTCAAAATGATGGGGGTTTGGGCGATCATGCCTTTTGATTATCTATACACGATTGCAGACAAGGGTAAAAATCGGAAATTTACCTTCGTATGATTAGATAATTGCTTAGGAGAATCGACGTAAGGATAGATTTCAATTATCTACGTCCATAAAATTTGATAAAGGCTTATAATCTCATCCGTCCAACCAAGAACGAGCTATGACATCGAGGGCTTATCCGTGCGTCATCTGACATCTATACATTATTTACTGGCGACGCTCGACACCTCGGGAGTTCCCAAGCGTCGCCTAGGCCTACGACCGGCTAATAGGCTCATTCGGCAGCCTCGTGACCCGCCCGCCATAAACCCCGCGTGACTCACCTGGCCTTCCTCGTCGGCGATGGGCTGGCACACGTGGAAGATCCTGCAGTCGTTGGCCACGTCGGCGTAGTAGCCGAAGGCGCGGCCCTGGCACGAGAAGACCTCCCTGACGCCGCTGCGGACGAGCGCCACGGCGTCGGCGGGCAGCTGGTAGGCCATGCGGGCGGTGGCGGCGGCGACGAGGCACAGGAGGGCGGCGGCGGCGAAGACCTTCATGGCGGCGGCGGGAGGATGGGTGGCGGTGGGCGGCTCTGGGGGGGAGAGGGGGGAGAGGCGTTAGCGCGGGGGCGGCAGGAGGCTGGAGGCGGGAGGTCGTGGCCCGACGTGATTGCTGCGCGGGGAGGAGGGGCGGCTGCATGCATCCCGGGCGCTTCCGAGGACGGAGTGCTTGACTGGTGCTCACAAAAAAGAAAAGAAAAAAAGCAAACAACAAAAACAGATGTAAGGCGAGAGAGAAAAAAATCACCCGGGTACAATTACGTTCCGCGTGAGTGTAACGGCAATGGAGAGATCTCAGGAAAATGGAAGCATGATAAGTAACACATGTTCGACTCGCAACGGACACGGAACGCCTCGGAGAGATGTCAAGGTTTCCAGAGAAAGTCTGGGAATGGGGCTTCGCCGAGATGCCGTTCGGCCGTAAAGGACAGGAAAACATCCGCCGAGATGAGCAGCCGATGGAGGGAGATAACAGCCCCGGCACGACCTCGCCAAGGACGCGCCGGAGCCCTTTTTAGGAATCCTGTTGAGGCGTCTTCGGTGCGAGGACGAGCTCAGGCGTCCTCTGCGGTGTGAAGCAAGGATGAATCAAGACGTCCTCTAAAGAATGAACTAAGGAGTCCTCTGCAGGATGAGTCAAGACGTCCTCCAAAGAATGAATTAAGGATTCCTCTGCAGGATGGGCAATGAAGCCTTTAGCAAGATCTGGGTAACCCATCCTCCGCAGTCTGAACCAACACGTCCTCCACAGGATGGGCCAAAGCATCCAGCACAAGATGAATCAAAACCTCCGCAGACGGACCCAAGACGTCCCACACAAGAGGAACCAAAACCCCCGCCATCAGACGAGCCAAGGCGTCCCAACGTCCTCCCAGCCTAAGATGAATCAAGACCTCAAGATGACCCAAGACGTCCCACACGAGAGGAGCCAAAGCACCCGCCATCAGACGAGCCAAGGCGTCCCAACGTCCTACGCCAGACGAACCACACACCCACACACCTCTCCATAACACGTGGGAGGAACACCTCGCATCCCAACTCCTGTTTAGCGCTATGTGAAGGACTCCGTGGCGTTCCTGTTGCTATTTGACGCGCTGCCCTTCTGCCTCGTGTCCGCTCGTTCCGCGTGAGAACCTTCCGATTAGCATATACGTTCAGAATGGTAAAGATGATGATGTTTTTCTTCCAAGGATCTTCGTTTAAAGATGCTTTTCTATTTTTTTCTTTATTTTTTTATTTTATTTCTTTTTTTTTTTTTTTTGGCATGGGGGGAGGATCTTCGTTTAAAGATGCTTTTCTATTTGTGTTTTTTTTCTTTATTATTATTTTTTTTGGCATGGGGGGAGGAGAAAGAGAAAAGAAAATGGTGATAATAAAGAGAGTAAGTGTGGAAATTAGGAGATTAATAAATGACCAAAAAGTGTGGGAAGATTGATGAATATTAATTACAAAAATATGAGCAGAGGTTAATTAGCTTTGACCTGATATTAGCATGAAATTTAACTATCTTCTTGTGAATGGTCTTTTATACGTAATCAGATCAATTTAGGCGATAATAAAGATGAAATAAATAAAGTAAATATATGGAACTAATGTGTGAAATGGCATATAAATCTAGGAAATAAACGAAACACGTTATGTAATAAAAATATAATAAAAGATAATAAAAAAGATAATAAAAAAGATAATAAAGAAAAAAAAATAAAGCACCTATTCTCAGAATCACATTT
>NC_091586.1:2576887-2579387 GCF_042767895.1 Penaeus vannamei
TCCTCCTCCTCCCTCCTCCCTCTCTCTTCCCTCCTACCTCCTCCTCCCTCCTCCCTCCTCCTCCCTCCTCCTCCCTCCTCCTCCCTCCTCCTCCCTCTTCCTTGGCCCAACATATTTTATCTTTGATTAATAGCTCTAAGAAGACGCCCAGTAATCAAAGGGTTCTTGTTACCGTGAGCTGTGAGTGAAGCCTTTTTCTCCTCTCCTCTCCTCTTCTCTCCTTCTTGTCATCGTTATTTTTTATTTATTTATTTATTATTATTATTATTATTATTATTTTTTTTTAACTTTTGCTGATATTCGTTTTCTTTTTTTCTTCGTCTTCTTCTTCGTCTTCTTTCTGTTTGTTAGTTTTTTTCTTATTTTTCTTCTTCTCTTTCTGTCTTTCTTTCTTCTTCTTTTTCTTCTTCTCTTTCTTTTCATCGTCTTCTTCTTCATTTCTTTGTCTGAATCTTCTTCGTCTTCCTCTTTGTTGTATCTTCTTCACCTTTTTCACTACCTTTTTACTTTCTTTCTTCCTCTTCTTCTTCCTCCTCCTCATCCTCATCTTCTTTCTTTTTCTTCTTATTCTTCCATTGTTCTGTTTTTGTCGTTACTAATACATACCTGTAGAAAGATTGTAAACAGGTAATTTTTAATCAGATATTTCATTTCGGACAAAACTTTCTGCCAGTTTTACAATGAGTATAATGGATTATCACACGGGTAGTTGGAAACAATGCTACATTTGCATAAACACACACACACACACAGACACGTACACACACGAACACACACACACACACACACGAACACACACAGACACGTACACACACGAACACACACACACACACACATAGACACAGACACGAACACACACAGACACAGACATAGACACGAACACACACACACACACAGACATAGACACGAACACACACAGACACAGACATAGACACGAACACACACACACACACACACACACACACACACAGACACGAACACACACACACACACACACACACACATACAGACACGAACACACACATACAGACACGAACACACACACACACACACACATAGACACGAACACACACACACACACATAGACACGAACACATACACACACACACACACAGAGACAGACACAGACACGAACACACACACACACACATATACAGACACGAACACACACACACACACACACACACACACACACACACACACACACACACACACACACACATACACGAATACGCACACACATACACACACACACACATATACACGAACACACACACACGCACACACATAATATGCCCAGTTATATGGGAAAATTTGAGGATAATGGTAAGAAGAGTAATGACAATATAGTTGTTAAAACGATATTCATAATGATAATAAAATGACAACAACAGTAATGATAATGATGATGACGAAGATGATAATAAGGAGAGTAAATGATGATCATGATAATGATAGTGATAATAATGAAAGTAATAACATTAATAGTGAAGATATGATAATGACAGTAATGATAATAGTGGTAATGATAACAATCATAATAATGATAATAATATAAAAAATAAGAATGATGGAAATGGTGACGATTGTCATAATGACAATAATGATAGTGATAACGATAATAATGATGATAATAATGAAAGTATCTTGATAGATATATAGAAAACACGATGATAGTAGCAACAATGATACTTACTATTATAATGATAATGATGAGGATAAAGCACAAACCCTTATTTCTTACGGGGTAAAACAAACAAGAAAGAAAAGAAAGAAGGAAAATGGAGACAGAAGAGAGAGAGAGGGAGAGAGAGAGAGAGAGAGAGAGAGAGAGAGAGAGAGAGAGAGAGAGAGAGAGAGAGAGAGAGAGAGAGAGAGAGAGAGAGAGAGAGAGAGAGAGAGAGAGAGAGAGAGTGAGAGAGAGAGAGAGAGAGAAAGAGAGAGACAGAGACAGAGAAAGAGAGACACACAGAGAGAGAGAGAGGGAGAGAGAGAAAGAAAGAGAGAGAGAGAGAGGGAGAGAGAGAGAGAGAGAGAGAGAGACAGACAGACAGACAGACAGACAGAGAGACAGACAGAGAGAATAAAAGCACAAAGAGAAAAAGAAAGAGAGAGAGAGAGAGAGACAGACAGAAAGACAGAGAGAGAGAATAAAAGCACAAAGAGAAAGAGACAGAGAGAGAGAGAGAGAGAGACAGAGAGACAGAGAGAGAGAATAAAAGCAAAAAGAGAAAAAGAAAGAAAGAGAGAGAGAGAAAGAAAGAAAAATGCACCGCCCGCCCATCTTATCTCACCAAACCAGTTTATTTTAAATCCCTCCGCCCACTTTCTCCATTCATCCAGTCTAGCGGGTTTACAGGCGGATGGGCGTGGGGGGGGGGGGGGGTTAAGGAGGGTAAGAGGGCGTGGAAGACTGGTGGTGCCTAGACCTATGTGCGTGCGTATGTTTTTTTCTTAAAATATTCACTCATATACTCAAATACGTATGTGTGAGCGGGCG
>NC_091586.1:2584387-2586887 GCF_042767895.1 Penaeus vannamei
AGATAGACAGAGAAAGAGAGAGAGAGACATACGTACATACAGACAGACAGAAAGAGAACGAAAGATAGACAGAGACAGACAGACAGAGACAGACAGCGACAGAGAATGAAAGAAAGAGAGAGAGAGAGAGAGAGAGAGAGAGAGAGAGAGAGAGAGAGAGAGAGAGAGAGAGAGAGAGAGAGAGAGAGAGAGAGAGAACGAGAGAGCAGCCATTCCCACAACGAAAGCAAAAGTCCCACCCTCTCCGGGGATAATTAACCTGGCCCTTCCTTCCTCCTTTCATTTCTTTCCCCTTCCTCTAATTGATAATTTCCCTTCTCCCCTTTCCCTCTTTTTTATTTCTCATTTCTTCCTTCCACTCTTTTTTCTCTCGGGTTACTTCGTATGTCATCCCTTTCTCTCTCATTTTCCTTTTTTTTTTGTTGATTATTTATGTCTTCTTAGTTTTCTTCTTATTTTCTGTTATGTATATCATCCTCGCTTCCTCTCGTTCTTCCTTTTTTTCCCCCTCTCTTATACCCTTTCTTTCGTTTTGTCTTTGTTTGTTTTCCTTTTCGTTATTCTTCATTTTCTATCCCTCCTTTCTCATTTCCTTTCCCCTTCTCTCTTTCACTTCTTTCCCCTGTTTTTCTTTTTTCTTTCGCCCTCTTTCGTCATTCCCCTTTTCCTCTTTCTTCCTTTCCTTCAATTTCCGACTCTCTTAATTTTCCTTCTCCTCTTCCTCCTTTTATCGCCTTCTCTTTCTTTTTTCCTTATTTTCCTCATTTTTCTACCACGCCTCTTCCCTCTATCTCTCATCTCTTCCTTCTCTTTTTGTTCTACTTCACTCCTAATTTCATTCTGTTACTCATCCTCAAATTCCTCCTGTCCTTTCCCTGCCTCCTCTTCATCACTCTCTCTCTCTCTCTCTTACTCACTCGCTGTCTACCTGTCTGTCTCTCTCTCTCTCTCTCTCTCTCTCTCTCTCTCTCTCTCTCTCTCTCTCTCTCTCTCTCTCTCTCTCTCTCTCTCTCTCTCTCTCTCTCTCTCTCTCGCATCCACTTTCACTCAACCGTCTAACGCAGCCAGACATTGCCCCCCAACTTACCCCCTCTCCCTTACCCTCACTCACCACCAACTATTATCCTCCCCTCCCTCTCCCCATCGCATCTCCTCTCCCTCCCTCTCCTCTCCCACCCCACCTTCCTCCTTCCCTCTACCCCCTATCACCTCATTCCCTCCTCCTTCCCTGTCATCACCCCCCTTCTCCCTCCCCTGCCATTACCCTCCTCTTCTCCCTCCCCCTCCTCCTCCCCTGCCATCACCCTCCCCCTTCTCCCTCTCCCTCCCCACCTCGCTTCCCTCCTCCCTCCCTTGCCATTACCCTCTCCCTCCTCCTCCCTCCCTTGCCATTACCCTCCCCTTCTCCCTCCCCTCCTCCCTCCCTTGCCATTATTCTCCCCCCTCCCCTCCTCCCTCCCTCCCCTGCCATTATTCTCCCCTTCTCCCTCCCCCCCTCCTCCCTCTTCCTCCCCTCCTCCCTCCCTTGCCATTATTCACCCCCCCCTCCCCCTTCCCATCCGCCGCGGGGGGCTGAGAAGAGTCTGATGAAGAAGAGACACAGAGACCGGGTGATGAATACCATTTCCTTCCAGAGGTGTTACGAGTTAGCTGAGTCACTGTCACTTTTTTTTTCCCCTTCTTTTAATTCTCTAGTTCTCTCTCTCTCTCTCTCTCTTACTCTTTTTTTATGTCGTCGTATTGAAGAAAGTTGTTAGTTACGCTGGTGTGATAAAAAAATGAATAAAAAAGGGAAGACTGAAGAAAAAAAAGAGGTGTAAAAACTCTCTTGTTCTCCTCCCATCTTCGTTTTTTTTTTTTTCTTTCTTTCTCTCGTAAATGTTCCTGCGGGCTTTCTACACATGGTCTACACGATTACACACGGAGATATGCGCACATCTGTGTACACGAGGCCACGCGGACGGACGCACATAACCTCAAAAGAAAGTAAGAGTCCCCAGTTTTCCTTCAAGGCGATGGTCAACTTTAAGATCTTTCAGATTATATCGTCCAGGTTTCACGGTGAAACGTCCGCATAAACTGCTTTAAGGACTAAAACATTCACTGAAGAATGAGGATGTCAGCGTTAAAGGCATATCCTAGTTTTAGTATGAGACATATCGTCATAATATCGTCATATAGTTAATTTTGGTCGTTGGTGATGTCTAACACTATCAAGATATTCCGTTGGACGAACATAATGGTTCTCCCAGCCTAAGTGTCGGGCTGGTCCCAGGTATCCTTCGGCTTTGTCCCTTAATGACCGCATCTGGGCGACAAACAGGCATCCTCACGGGCAGTTGTGTGTCGACGGAAAACAGATTAAGCGGCGCGGATCAGCTGACGAGTATTTCCCGCTCGGCTCAGATGGTAGAGCGCTGTCGGTCCATTACGCCTCAGAAGAAAGTGAGAGTGAGAAGGGGAGAAGGGGAGAAACTCCGGGAGAATGGGGAGGTCTGTC